>NW_028124484.1:0-62747 GCF_965194825.1 Balaenoptera physalus
ATGTTGGAACTTGCTTGAACGTTGCTCTTGAACCTGTGCGAGTGCTGTGAATCAAGATATCACAAGAAAGTGCAGTGTGCTCCCCATGACTCAGCAGACACAGAGGACCTCCGTGGGACCTATGGGCCTCGTTGTTGTTCAGCGGGCCTACAGGGGTGTGGAGGTACTCAGTGATCTTGGAACTAAAATGATGCTCACCCGAGGGAGTTAGGAGTCCTGAAAAGGGTACGTCCTTTAAAATAAAGCAGAATAGCGACTAAGAGCACATGGAAAGAGCTGCATGCCTCCCTTTCTGCATGGCCACTCGGGGCCTCACCACGAGGCAAGGACAGATTTGAGATTCCCTTTAACTCTAGAGCATGGCAAGATGAGTCCCACCGCGGACTATGAAGCACACTGTGTAGCCAGAGAAAACACATTTTCTTCCCAGACCAATGCGTACAATAGCCAGGGGCCTGTGAACAGCAGAGAATTTCAGGGAGCTTCAAGGCAGCATGAATGGAGCTATCAAAATGGATAAGGAAGTCTACTACCAACATGAGCCCATTTCCATAGGCACAAACAGCATACATCCCTGTGGTTTCAAAGAACTCAAAAGAGACACAGAGTACACACTGGTTCCTTCCCTGAATCAAATTCTCGAGGCAGGGTGTTCTGCATGTAGTGAACCGCCTCAACCAAGGAACGCCCTAGTTAGGCCTGGGGCCAGTGCCTCTTCAAAAGCCTGAAAAGCGTACTGGCGTTAAAATGCTGAAGATAAGCGACTACGGCCTCATGGAAACTGCTACACGCCCGGGTGCTACAGGAAAGACTGTGCTTTAGTTGCAATACGAACGCAACCGATTTTTTTCCTGGAGTCAGGGTGACTTCAGGTAGGAGGTCCTGGAAGGAAGGCGAAGCCTAGTGTTTTTCTCAGTTCAGCTCAGACTAGGGAATGGGTGAGACTTCCACAGTATGTTGGATCTTGCCAAAACAGTGCTCGTGAACCTGTGCGAGTGCTGTGAATCAAGATATCACAAGAAAGAGTGCAGTGTGTTGCCCATGATTCAGCAGACACAGAGGAGCCCCGAGGGACCTATGGGCCACGTTGTTCTCAGCAGGCCTACAGAGGTGTGGAGGTAGTCAGGGATATTGGAATGAAAATGCTCCCTCGTGGGTCCTAGGAGTGCTGAAAAGGGTCCTTCCTTTAAAATAAAGCAGAACAGCGACTAAGAGCTCATGGAGAGAGCTGCATGCCTCCCTTTCTGCATGGCTACTCAGAGCCTTACCTCGAGGACAGGACAGATTTGAGATTCCCTTTAGCTCTAGAGCATGGCAAGATGAGTCCCACACCGGACTATGAAGCACACTGTGTAGCCAGAGAAAACACATTCTCTTCCCAGACCAATGCCTACAATAGCCAGGGGCCTGTCAACAGCAGAGAATTCAGGGATCTTCAAGGCAGCATGAATGGAGCTTTCAAAATGAAAAAGCAAGTCTACTACCAACATGCCCCCATTTCCATAGGCACAAACAGCATACATCCCTGTGGTTTCAAAGAACTCAAAAGAGACACAGAGTACACATTGGTTCCTTCCCTGAATCACATTCTCGAGGCAGAGTGTTCTGCATGTGGTGAACGGCCTCATCCAAGTAACATCCTAGCTAGGCCTCAGGGCCCGTGTCTCTTCAAAAGCCTGCAGTGCTATAGGAAAAACTGTGCTTTAGTTGCAAAAGGAAAGCAAGCCGTCTTACTCCTGGAGGCAGGGTGACTTCAGGTAGGAGGTCCTGATTGGAAGGAGAAGCCTAGTGTTTTTCTCTGTGCAGCTCAGACTAGGGATTGAGTGCGATTTCCACGGCATGTTGGAACTTGCTTGAACGTTGCTCTTGAACCTGTGCGAGTGCTGTGAATCAAGATATCACAAGAAAGTGCAGTGTGCTCCCCATGACTCAGCAGACACAGAGGACCTCCGTGGGACCTATGGGCCTCGTTGTTGTTCAGCGGGCCTACAGGGGTGTGGAGGTACTCAGTGATCTTGGAACTAAAATGATGCTCACCCGAGGGAGTTAGGAGTCCTGAAAAGGGTACGTCCTTTAAAATAAAGCAGAATAGCGACTAAGAGCACATGGAAAGAGCTGCATGCCTCCCTTTCTGCATGGCCACTCGGGGCCTCACCACGAGGCAAGGACAGATTTGAGATTCCCTTTAACTCTAGAGCATGGCAAGATGAGTCCCACCGCGGACTATGAAGCACACTGTGTAGCCAGAGAAAACACATTTTCTTCCCAGACCAATGCGTACAATAGCCAGGGGCCTGTGAACAGCAGAGAATTTCAGGGAGCTTCAAGGCAGCATGAATGGAGCTATCAAAATGGATAAGGAAGTCTACTACCAACATGAGCCCATTTCCATAGGCACAAACAGCATACATCCCTGTGGTTTCAAAGAACTCAAAAAGAGACACAGAGTACACACTGGTTCCTTCCCTGAATCAAATTCTCGAGGCAGGGTGTTCTGCATGTAGTGAACCGCCTCAACCAAGGAACGCCCTAGTTAGGCCTGGGGCCAGTGCCTCTTCAAAAGCCTGAAAAGCGTACTGGCGTTAAAATGCTGAAGATAAGCGACTACGGCCTCATGGAAACTGCTACACGCCCGGGTGCTACAGGAAAGACTGTGCTTTAGTTGCAATACGAACGCAACCGATTTTTTCCTGGAGTCAGGGTGACTTCAGGTAGGAGGTCCTGGAAGGAAGGCGAAGCCTAGTGTTTTTCTCAGTTCAGCTCAGACTAGGGAATGGGTGAGACTTCCACAGTATGTTGGATCTTGCCAAAACAGTGCTCGTGAACCTGTGCGAGTGCTGTGAATCAAGATATCACAAGAAAGAGTGCAGTGTGTTGCCCATGATTCAGCAGACACAGAGGAGCCCCGAGGGACCTATGGGCCACGTTGTTCTCAGCAGGCCTACAGAGGTGTGGAGGTAGTCAGGGATATTGGAATGAAAATGCTCCCTCGTGGGTCCTAGGAGTGCTGAAAAGGGTCCTTCCTTTAAAATAAAGCAGAACAGCGACTAAGAGCTCATGGAGAGAGCTGCATGCCTCCCTTTCTGCATGGCTACTCAGAGCCTTACCTCGAGGACAGGACAGATTTGAGATTCCCTTTAGCTCTAGAGCATGGCAAGATGAGTCCCACACCGGACTATGAAGCACACTGTGTAGCCAGAGAAAACACATTCTCTTCCCAGACCAATGCCTACAATAGCCAGGGGCCTGTCAACAGCAGAGAATTCAGGGATCTTCAAGGCAGCATGAATGGAGCTTTCAAAATGAAAAAGCAAGTCTACTACCAACATGCCCCCATTTCCATAGGCACAAACAGCATACATCCCTGTGGTTTCAAAGAACTCAAAAGAGACACAGAGTACACATTGGTTCCTTCCCTGAATCACATTCTCGAGGCAGAGTGTTCTGCATGTGGTGAACGGCCTCATCCAAGTAACATCCTAGCTAGGCCTCAGGGCCCGTGTCTCTTCAAAAGCCTGCAGTGCTATAGGAAAAACTGTGCTTTAGTTGCAAAAGGAAAGCAAGCCGTCTTACTCCTGGAGGCAGGGTGACTTCAGGTAGGAGGTCCTGATTGGAAGGAGAAGCCTAGTGTTTTTCTCTGTGCAGCTCAGACTAGGGATTGAGTGCGATTTCCACGGCATGTTGGAACTTGCTTGAACGTTGCTCTTGAACCTGTGCGAGTGCTGTGAATCAAGATATCACAAGAAAGTGCAGTGTGCTCCCCATGACTCAGCAGACACAGAGGACCTCCGTGGGACCTATGGGCCTCGTTGTTGTTCAGCGGGCCTACAGGGGTGTGGAGGTACTCAGTGATCTTGGAACTAAAATGATGCTCACCCGAGGGAGTTAGGAGTCCTGAAAAGGGTACGTCCTTTAAAATAAAGCAGAATAGCGACTAAGAGCACATGGAAAGAGCTGCATGCCTCCCTTTCTGCATGGCCACTCGGGGCCTCACCACGAGGCAAGGACAGATTTGAGATTCCCTTTAACTCTAGAGCATGGCAAGATGAGTCCCACCGCGGACTATGAAGCACACTGTGTAGCCAGAGAAAACACATTTTCTTCCCAGACCAATGCGTACAATAGCCAGGGGCCTGTGAACAGCAGAGAATTTCAGGGAGCTTCAAGGCAGCATGAATGGAGCTATCAAAATGGATAAGGAAGTCTACTACCAACATGAGCCCATTTCCATAGGCACAAACAGCATACATCCCTGTGGTTTCAAAGAACTCAAAAGAGACACAGAGTACACACTGGTTCCTTCCCTGAATCAAATTCTCGAGGCAGGGTGTTCTGCATGTAGTGAACCGCCTCAACCAAGGAACGCCCTAGTTAGGCCTGGGGCCAGTGCCTCTTCAAAAGCCTGAAAAGCGTACTGGCGTTAAAATGCTGAAGATAAGCGACTACGGCCTCATGGAAACTGCTACACGCCCGGGTGCTACAGGAAAGACTGTGCTTTAGTTGCAATACGAACGCAACCGATTTTTTCCTGGAGTCAGGGTGACTTCAGGTAGGAGGTCCTGGAAGGAAGGCGAAGCCTAGTGTTTTTCTCAGTTCAGCTCAGACTAGGGAATGGGTGAGACTTCCACAGTATGTTGGATCTTGCCAAAACAGTGCTCGTGAACCTGTGCGAGTGCTGTGAATCAAGATATCACAAGAAAGAGTGCAGTGTGTTGCCCATGATTCAGCAGACACAGAGGAGCCCCGAGGGACCTATGGGCCACGTTGTTCTCAGCAGGCCTACAGAGGTGTGGAGGTAGTCAGGGATATTGGAATGAAAATGCTCCCTCGTGGGTCCTAGGAGTGCTGAAAAGGGTCCTTCCTTTAAAATAAAGCAGAACAGCGACTAAGAGCTCATGGAGAGAGCTGCATGCCTCCCTTTCTGCATGGCTACTCAGAGCCTTACCTCGAGGACAGGACAGATTTGAGATTCCCTTTAGCTCTAGAGCATGGCAAGATGAGTCCCACACCGGACTATGAAGCACACTGTGTAGCCAGAGAAAACACATTCTCTTCCCAGACCAATGCCTACAATAGCCAGGGGCCTGTCAACAGCAGAGAATTCAGGGATCTTCAAGGCAGCATGAATGGAGCTTTCAAAATGAAAAAGCAAGTCTACTACCAACATGCCCCCATTTCCATAGGCACAAACAGCATACATCCCTGTGGTTTCAAAGAACTCAAAAGAGACACAGAGTACACATTGGTTCCTTCCCTGAATCACATTCTCGAGGCAGAGTGTTCTGCATGTGGTGAACGGCCTCATCCAAGTAACATCCTAGCTAGGCCTCAGGGCCCGTGTCTCTTCAAAAGCCTGCAGTGCTATAGGAAAAACTGTGCTTTAGTTGCAAAAGGAAAGCAAGCCGTCTTACTCCTGGAGGCAGGGTGACTTCAGGTAGGAGGTCCTGATTGGAAGGAGAAGCCTAGTGTTTTTCTCTGTGCAGCTCAGACTAGGGATTGAGTGCGATTTCCACGGCATGTTGGAACTTGCTTGAACGTTGCTCTTGAACCTGTGCGAGTGCTGTGAATCAAGATATCACAAGAAAGTGCAGTGTGCTCCCCATGACTCAGCAGACACAGAGGACCTCCGTGGGACCTATGGGCCTCGTTGTTGTTCAGCGGGCCTACAGGGGTGTGGAGGTACTCAGTGATCTTGGAACTAAAATGATGCTCACCCGAGGGAGTTAGGAGTCCTGAAAAGGGTACGTCCTTTAAAATAAAGCAGAATAGCGACTAAGAGCACATGGAAAGAGCTGCATGCCTCCCTTTCTGCATGGCCACTCGGGGCCTCACCACGAGGCAAGGACAGATTTGAGATTCCCTTTAACTCTAGAGCATGGCAAGATGAGTCCCACCGCGGACTATGAAGCACACTGTGTAGCCAGAGAAAACACATTTTCTTCCCAGACCAATGCGTACAATAGCCAGGGGCCTGTGAACAGCAGAGAATTTCAGGGAGCTTCAAGGCAGCATGAATGGAGCTATCAAAATGGATAAGGAAGTCTACTACCAACATGAGCCCATTTCCATAGGCACAAACAGCATACATCCCTGTGGTTTCAAAGAACTCAAAAGAGACACAGAGTACACACTGGTTCCTTCCCTGAATCAAATTCTCGAGGCAGGGTGTTCTGCATGTAGTGAACCGCCTCAACCAAGGAACGCCCTAGTTAGGCCTGGGGCCAGTGCCTCTTCAAAAGCCTGAAAAGCGTACTGGCGTTAAAATGCTGAAGATAAGCGACTACGGCCTCATGGAAACTGCTACACGCCCGGGTGCTACAGGAAAGACTGTGCTTTAGTTGCAATACGAACGCAACCGATTTTTTCCTGGAGTCAGGGTGACTTCAGGTAGGAGGTCCTGGAAGGAAGGCGAAGCCTAGTGTTTTTCTCAGTTCAGCTCAGACTAGGGAATGGGTGAGACTTCCACAGTATGTTGGATCTTGCCAAAACAGTGCTCGTGAACCTGTGCGAGTGCTGTGAATCAAGATATCACAAGAAAGAGTGCAGTGTGTTGCCCATGATTCAGCAGACACAGAGGAGCCCCGAGGGACCTATGGGCCACGTTGTTCTCAGCAGGCCTACAGAGGTGTGGAGGTAGTCAGGGATATTGGAATGAAAATGCTCCCTCGTGGGTCCTAGGAGTGCTGAAAAGGGTCCTTCCTTTAAAATAAAGCAGAACAGCGACTAAGAGCTCATGGAGAGAGCTGCATGCCTCCCTTTCTGCATGGCTACTCAGAGCCTTACCTCGAGGACAGGACAGATTTGAGATTCCCTTTAGCTCTAGAGCATGGCAAGATGAGTCCCACACCGGACTATGAAGCACACTGTGTAGCCAGAGAAAACACATTCTCTTCCCAGACCAATGCCTACAATAGCCAGGGGCCTGTCAACAGCAGAGAATTCAGGGATCTTCAAGGCAGCATGAATGGAGCTTTCAAAATGAAAAAGCAAGTCTACTACCAACATGCCCCCATTTCCATAGGCACAAACAGCATACATCCCTGTGGTTTCAAAGAACTCAAAAGAGACACAGAGTACACATTGGTTCCTTCCCTGAATCACATTCTCGAGGCAGAGTGTTCTGCATGTGGTGAACGGCCTCATCCAAGTAACATCCTAGCTAGGCCTCAGGGCCCGTGTCTCTTCAAAAGCCTGCAGTGCTATAGGAAAAACTGTGCTTTAGTTGCAAAAGGAAAGCAAGCCGTCTTACTCCTGGAGGCAGGGTGACTTCAGGTAGGAGGTCCTGATTGGAAGGAGAAGCCTAGTGTTTTTCTCTGTGCAGCTCAGACTAGGGATTGAGTGCGATTTCCACGGCATGTTGGAACTTGCTTGAACGTTGCTCTTGAACCTGTGCGAGTGCTGTGAATCAAGATATCACAAGAAAGTGCAGTGTGCTCCCCATGACTCAGCAGACACAGAGGACCTCCGTGGGACCTATGGGCCTCGTTGTTGTTCAGCGGGCCTACAGGGGTGTGGAGGTACTCAGTGATCTTGGAACTAAAATGATGCTCACCCGAGGGAGTTAGGAGTCCTGAAAAGGGTACGTCCTTTAAAATAAAGCAGAATAGCGACTAAGAGCACATGGAAAGAGCTGCATGCCTCCCTTTCTGCATGGCCACTCGGGGCCTCACCACGAGGCAAGGACAGATTTGAGATTCCCTTTAACTCTAGAGCATGGCAAGATGAGTCCCACCGCGGACTATGAAGCACACTGTGTAGCCAGAGAAAACACATTTTCTTCCCAGACCAATGCGTACAATAGCCAGGGGCCTGTGAACAGCAGAGAATTTCAGGGAGCTTCAAGGCAGCATGAATGGAGCTATCAAAATGGATAAGGAAGTCTACTACCAACATGAGCCCATTTCCATAGGCACAAACAGCATACATCCCTGTGGTTTCAAAGAACTCAAAAGAGACACAGAGTACACACTGGTTCCTTCCCTGAATCAAATTCTCGAGGCAGGGTGTTCTGCATGTAGTGAACCGCCTCAACCAAGGAACGCCCTAGTTAGGCCTGGGGCCAGTGCCTCTTCAAAAGCCTGAAAAGCGTACTGGCGTTAAAATGCTGAAGATAAGCGACTACGGCCTCATGGAAACTGCTACACGCCCGGGTGCTACAGGAAAGACTGTGCTTTAGTTGCAATACGAACGCAACCGATTTTTTCCTGGAGTCAGGGTGACTTCAGGTAGGAGGTCCTGGAAGGAAGGCGAAGCCTAGTGTTTTTCTCAGTTCAGCTCAGACTAGGGAATGGGTGAGACTTCCACAGTATGTTGGATCTTGCCAAAACAGTGCTCGTGAACCTGTGCGAGTGCTGTGAATCAAGATATCACAAGAAAGAGTGCAGTGTGTTGCCCATGATTCAGCAGACACAGAGGAGCCCCGAGGGACCTATGGGCCACGTTGTTCTCAGCAGGCCTACAGAGGTGTGGAGGTAGTCAGGGATATTGGAATGAAAATGCTCCCTCGTGGGTCCTAGGAGTGCTGAAAAGGGTCCTTCCTTTAAAATAAAGCAGAACAGCGACTAAGAGCTCATGGAGAGAGCTGCATGCCTCCCTTTCTGCATGGCTACTCAGAGCCTTACCTCGAGGACAGGACAGATTTGAGATTCCCTTTAGCTCTAGAGCATGGCAAGATGAGTCCCACACCGGACTATGAAGCACACTGTGTAGCCAGAGAAAACACATTCTCTTCCCAGACCAATGCCTACAATAGCCAGGGGCCTGTCAACAGCAGAGAATTCAGGGATCTTCAAGGCAGCATGAATGGAGCTTTCAAAATGAAAAAGCAAGTCTACTACCAACATGCCCCCATTTCCATAGGCACAAACAGCATACATCCCTGTGGTTTCAAAGAACTCAAAAGAGACACAGAGTACACATTGGTTCCTTCCCTGAATCACATTCTCGAGGCAGAGTGTTCTGCATGTGGTGAACGGCCTCATCCAAGTAACATCCTAGCTAGGCCTCAGGGCCCGTGTCTCTTCAAAAGCCTGCAGTGCTATAGGAAAAACTGTGCTTTAGTTGCAAAAGGAAAGCAAGCCGTCTTACTCCTGGAGGCAGGGTGACTTCAGGTAGGAGGTCCTGATTGGAAGGAGAAGCCTAGTGTTTTTCTCTGTGCAGCTCAGACTAGGGATTGAGTGCGATTTCCACGGCATGTTGGAACTTGCTTGAACGTTGCTCTTGAACCTGTGCGAGTGCTGTGAATCAAGATATCACAAGAAAGTGCAGTGTGCTCCCCATGACTCAGCAGACACAGAGGACCTCCGTGGGACCTATGGGCCTCGTTGTTGTTCAGCGGGCCTACAGGGGTGTGGAGGTACTCAGTGATCTTGGAACTAAAATGATGCTCACCCGAGGGAGTTAGGAGTCCTGAAAAGGGTACGTCCTTTAAAATAAAGCAGAATAGCGACTAAGAGCACATGGAAAGAGCTGCATGCCTCCCTTTCTGCATGGCCACTCGGGGCCTCACCACGAGGCAAGGACAGATTTGAGATTCCCTTTAACTCTAGAGCATGGCAAGATGAGTCCCACCGCGGACTATGAAGCACACTGTGTAGCCAGAGAAAACACATTTTCTTCCCAGACCAATGCGTACAATAGCCAGGGGCCTGTGAACAGCAGAGAATTTCAGGGAGCTTCAAGGCAGCATGAATGGAGCTATCAAAATGGATAAGGAAGTCTACTACCAACATGAGCCCATTTCCATAGGCACAAACAGCATACATCCCTGTGGTTTCAAAGAACTCAAAAGAGACACAGAGTACACACTGGTTCCTTCCCTGAATCAAATTCTCGAGGCAGGGTGTTCTGCATGTAGTGAACCGCCTCAACCAAGGAACGCCCTAGTTAGGCCTGGGGCCAGTGCCTCTTCAAAAGCCTGAAAAGCGTACTGGCGTTAAAATGCTGAAGATAAGCGACTACGGCCTCATGGAAACTGCTACACGCCCGGGTGCTACAGGAAAGACTGTGCTTTAGTTGCAATACGAACGCAACCGATTTTTTCCTGGAGTCAGGGTGACTTCAGGTAGGAGGTCCTGGAAGGAAGGCGAAGCCTAGTGTTTTTCTCAGTTCAGCTCAGACTAGGGAATGGGTGAGACTTCCACAGTATGTTGGATCTTGCCAAAACAGTGCTCGTGAACCTGTGCGAGTGCTGTGAATCAAGATATCACAAGAAAGAGTGCAGTGTGTTGCCCATGATTCAGCAGACACAGAGGAGCCCCGAGGGACCTATGGGCCACGTTGTTCTCAGCAGGCCTACAGAGGTGTGGAGGTAGTCAGGGATATTGGAATGAAAATGCTCCCTCGTGGGTCCTAGGAGTGCTGAAAAGGGTCCTTCCTTTAAAATAAAGCAGAACAGCGACTAAGAGCTCATGGAGAGAGCTGCATGCCTCCCTTTCTGCATGGCTACTCAGAGCCTTACCTCGAGGACAGGACAGATTTGAGATTCCCTTTAGCTCTAGAGCATGGCAAGATGAGTCCCACACCGGACTATGAAGCACACTGTGTAGCCAGAGAAAACACATTCTCTTCCCAGACCAATGCCTACAATAGCCAGGGGCCTGTCAACAGCAGAGAATTCAGGGATCTTCAAGGCAGCATGAATGGAGCTTTCAAAATGAAAAAGCAAGTCTACTACCAACATGCCCCCATTTCCATAGGCACAAACAGCATACATCCCTGTGGTTTCAAAGAACTCAAAAGAGACACAGAGTACACATTGGTTCCTTCCCTGAATCACATTCTCGAGGCAGAGTGTTCTGCATGTGGTGAACGGCCTCATCCAAGTAACATCCTAGCTAGGCCTCAGGGCCCGTGTCTCTTCAAAAGCCTGCAGTGCTATAGGAAAAACTGTGCTTTAGTTGCAAAAGGAAAGCAAGCCGTCTTACTCCTGGAGGCAGGGTGACTTCAGGTAGGAGGTCCTGATTGGAAGGAGAAGCCTAGTGTTTTTCTCTGTGCAGCTCAGACTAGGGATTGAGTGCGATTTCCACGGCATGTTGGAACTTGCTTGAACGTTGCTCTTGAACCTGTGCGAGTGCTGTGAATCAAGATATCACAAGAAAGTGCAGTGTGCTCCCCATGACTCAGCAGACACAGAGGACCTCCGTGGGACCTATGGGCCTCGTTGTTGTTCAGCGGGCCTACAGGGGTGTGGAGGTACTCAGTGATCTTGGAACTAAAATGATGCTCACCCGAGGGAGTTAGGAGTCCTGAAAAGGGTACGTCCTTTAAAATAAAGCAGAATAGCGACTAAGAGCACATGGAAAGAGCTGCATGCCTCCCTTTCTGCATGGCCACTCGGGGCCTCACCACGAGGCAAGGACAGATTTGAGATTCCCTTTAACTCTAGAGCATGGCAAGATGAGTCCCACCGCGGACTATGAAGCACACTGTGTAGCCAGAGAAAACACATTTTCTTCCCAGACCAATGCGTACAATAGCCAGGGGCCTGTGAACAGCAGAGAATTTCAGGGAGCTTCAAGGCAGCATGAATGGAGCTATCAAAATGGATAAGGAAGTCTACTACCAACATGAGCCCATTTCCATAGGCACAAACAGCATACATCCCTGTGGTTTCAAAGAACTCAAAAGAGACACAGAGTACACACTGGTTCCTTCCCTGAATCAAATTCTCGAGGCAGGGTGTTCTGCATGTAGTGAACCGCCTCAACCAAGGAACGCCCTAGTTAGGCCTGGGGCCAGTGCCTCTTCAAAAGCCTGAAAAGCGTACTGTCGTTAAAATGCTGAAGATAAGCGACTACGGCCTCATGGAAACTGCTACACGCCCGGGTGCTACAGGAAAGACTGTGCTTTAGTTGCAATACGAACGCAACCGATTTTTTCCTGGAGTCAGGGTGACTTCAGGTAGGAGGTCCTGGAAGGAAGGCGAAGCCTAGTGTTTTTCTCAGTTCAGCTCAGACTAGGGAATGGGTGAGACTTCCACAGTATGTTGGATCTTGCCAAAACAGTGCTCGTGAACCTGTGCGAGTGCTGTGAATCAAGATATCACAAGAAAGAGTGCAGTGTGTTGCCCATGATTCAGCAGACACAGAGGAGCCCCGAGGGACCTATGGGCCACGTTGTTCTCAGCAGGCCTACAGAGGTGTGGAGGTAGTCAGGGATATTGGAATGAAAATGCTCCCTCGTGGGTCCTAGGAGTGCTGAAAAGGGTCCTTCCTTTAAAATAAAGCAGAACAGCGACTAAGAGCTCATGGAGAGAGCTGCATGCCTCCCTTTCTGCATGGCTACTCAGAGCCTTACCTCGAGGACAGGACAGATTTGAGATTCCCTTTAGCTCTAGAGCATGGCAAGATGAGTCCCACACCGGACTATGAAGCACACTGTGTAGCCAGAGAAAACACATTCTCTTCCCAGACCAATGCCTACAATAGCCAGGGGCCTGTCAACAGCAGAGAATTCAGGGATCTTCAAGGCAGCATGAATGGAGCTTTCAAAATGAAAAAGCAAGTCTACTACCAACATGCCCCCATTTCCATAGGCACAAACAGCATACATCCCTGTGGTTTCAAAGAACTCAAAAGAGACACAGAGTACACATTGGTTCCTTCCCTGAATCACATTCTCGAGGCAGAGTGTTCTGCATGTGGTGAACGGCCTCATCCAAGTAACATCCTAGCTAGGCCTCAGGGCCCGTGTCTCTTCAAAAGCCTGCAGTGCTATAGGAAAAACTGTGCTTTAGTTGCAAAAGGAAAGCAAGCCGTCTTACTCCTGGAGGCAGGGTGACTTCAGGTAGGAGGTCCTGATTGGAAGGAGAAGCCTAGTGTTTTTCTCTGTGCAGCTCAGACTAGGGATTGAGTGCGATTTCCACGGCATGTTGGAACTTGCTTGAACGTTGCTCTTGAACCTGTGCGAGTGCTGTGAATCAAGATATCACAAGAAAGTGCAGTGTGCTCCCCATGACTCAGCAGACACAGAGGACCTCCGTGGGACCTATGGGCCTCGTTGTTGTTCAGCGGGCCTACAGGGGTGTGGAGGTACTCAGTGATCTTGGAACTAAAATGATGCTCACCCGAGGGAGTTAGGAGTCCTGAAAAGGGTACGTCCTTTAAAATAAAGCAGAATAGCGACTAAGAGCACATGGAAAGAGCTGCATGCCTCCCTTTCTGCATGGCCACTCGGGGCCTCACCACGAGGCAAGGACAGATTTGAGATTCCCTTTAACTCTAGAGCATGGCAAGATGAGTCCCACCGCGGACTATGAAGCACACTGTGTAGCCAGAGAAAACACATTTTCTTCCCAGACCAATGCGTACAATAGCCAGGGGCCTGTGAACAGCAGAGAATTTCAGGGAGCTTCAAGGCAGCATGAATGGAGCTATCAAAATGGATAAGGAAGTCTACTACCAACATGAGCCCATTTCCATAGGCACAAACAGCATACATCCCTGTGGTTTCAAAGAACTCAAAAGAGACACAGAGTACACACTGGTTCCTTCCCTGAATCAAATTCTCGAGGCAGGGTGTTCTGCATGTAGTGAACCGCCTCAACCAAGGAACGCCCTAGTTAGGCCTGGGGCCAGTGCCTCTTCAAAAGCCTGAAAAGCGTACTGGCGTTAAAATGCTGAAGATAAGCGACTACGGCCTCATGTAAACTGCTACACGCCCGGGTGCTACAGGAAAGACTGTGCTTTAGTTGCAATACGAACGCAACCGATTTTTTCCTGGAGTCAGGGTGACTTCAGGTAGGAGGTCCTGGAAGGAAGGCGAAGCCTAGTGTTTTTCTCAGTTCAGCTCAGACTAGGGAATGGGTGAGACTTCCACAGTATGTTGGATCTTGCCAAAACAGTGCTCGTGAACCTGTGCGAGTGCTGTGAATCAAGATATCACAAGAAAGAGTGCAGTGTGTTGCCCATGATTCAGCAGACACAGAGGAGCCCCGAGGGACCTATGGGCCACGTTGTTCTCAGCAGGCCTACAGAGGTGTGGAGGTAGTCAAGGATATTGGAATGAAAATGCTCCCTCGTGGGTCCTAGGAGTGCTGAAAAGGGTCCTTCCTTTAAAATAAAGCAGAACAGCGACTAAGAGCTCATGGAGAGAGCTGCATGCCTCCCTTTCTGCATGGCTACTCAGAGCCTTACCTCGAGGACAGGACAGATTTGAGATTCCCTTTAGCTCTAGAGCATGGCAAGATGAGTCCCACACCGGACTATGAAGCACACTGTGTAGCCAGAGAAAACACATTTTCTTCCCAGACCAATGCCTACAATAGCCAGGGGCCTGTCAACAGCAGAGAATTCAGGGATCTTCAAGGCAGCATGAATGGAGCTTTCAAAATGAAAAAGCAAGTCTACTACCAACATGCCCCCATTTCCATAGGCACAAACAGCATACATCCCTGTGGTTTCAAAGAACTCAAAAGAGACACAGAGTACACATTGGTTCCTTCCCTGAATCACATTCTCGAGGCAGAGTGTTCTGCATGTGGTGAACGGCCTCATCCAAGTAACATCCTAGCTAGGCCTCAGGGCCCGTGTCTCTTCAAAAGCCTGCAGTGCTATAGGAAAAACTGTGCTTTAGTTGCAAAAGGAAAGCAAGCCGTCTTACTCCTGGAGGCAGGGTGACTTCAGGTAGGAGGTCCTGATTGGAAGGAGAAGCCTAGTGTTTTTCTCTGTGCAGCTCAGACTAGGGATTGAGTGCGATTTCCACGGCATGTTGGAACTTGCTTGAACGTTGCTCTTGAACCTGTGCGAGTGCTGTGAATCAAGATATCACAAGAAAGTGCAGTGTGCTCCCCATGACTCAGCAGACACAGAGGACCTCCGTGGGACCTATGGGCCTCGTTGTTGTTCAGCGGGCCTACAGGGGTGTGGAGGTACTCAGTGATCTTGGAACTAAAATGATGCTCACCCGAGGGAGTTAGGAGTCCTGAAAAGGGTACGTCCTTTAAAATAAAGCAGAATAGCGACTAAGAGCACATGGAAAGAGCTGCATGCCTCCCTTTCTGCATGGCCACTCGGGGCCTCACCACGAGGCAAGGACAGATTTGAGATTCCCTTTAACTCTAGAGCATGGCAAGATGAGTCCCACCGCGGACTATGAAGCACACTGTGTAGCCAGAGAAAACACATTTTCTTCCCAGACCAATGCGTACAATAGCCAGGGGCCTGTGAACAGCAGAGAATTTCAGGGAGCTTCAAGGCAGCATGAATGGAGCTATCAAAATGGATAAGGAAGTCTACTACCAACATGAGCCCATTTCCATAGGCACAAACAGCATACATCCCTGTGGTTTCAAAGAACTCAAAAGAGACACAGAGTACACACTGGTTCCTTCCCTGAATCAAATTCTCGAGGCAGGGTGTTCTGCATGTAGTGAACCGCCTCAACCAAGGAACGCCCTAGTTAGGCCTGGGGCCAGTGCCTCTTCAAAAGCCTGAAAAGCGTACTGGCGTTAAAATGCTGAAGATAAGCGACTACGGCCTCATGGAAACTGCTACACGCCCGGGTGCTACAGGAAAGACTGTGCTTTAGTTGCAATACGAACGCAACCGATTTTTTCCTGGAGTCAGGGTGACTTCAGGTAGGAGGTCCTGGAAGGAAGGCGAAGCCTAGTGTTTTTCTCAGTTCAGCTCAGACTAGGGAATGGGTGAGACTTCCACAGTATGTTGGATCTTGCCAAAACAGTGCTCGTGAACCTGTGCGAGTGCTGTGAATCAAGATATCACAAGAAAGAGTGCAGTGTGTTGCCCATGATTCAGCAGACACAGAGGAGCCCCGAGGGACCTATGGGCCACGTTGTTCTCAGCAGGCCTACAGAGGTGTGGAGGTAGTCAGGGATATTGGAATGAAAATGCTCCCTCGTGGGTCCTAGGAGTGCTGAAAAGGGTCCTTCCTTTAAAATAAAGCAGAACAGCGACTAAGAGCTCATGGAGAGAGCTGCATGCCTCCCTTTCTGCATGGCTACTCAGAGCCTTACCTCGAGGACAGGACAGATTTGAGATTCCCTTTAGCTCTAGAGCATGGCAAGATGAGTCCCACACCGGACTATGAAGCACACTGTGTAGCCAGAGAAAACACATTTTCTTCCCAGACCAATGCCTACAATAGCCAGGGGCCTGTCAACAGCAGAGAATTCAGGGATCTTCAAGGCAGCATGAATGGAGCTTTCAAAATGAAAAAGCAAGTCTACTACCAACATGCCCCCATTTCCATAGGCACAAACAGCATACATCCCTGTGGTTTCAAAGAACTCAAAAGAGACACAGAGTACACATTGGTTCCTTCCCTGAATCACATTCTCGAGGCAGAGTGTTCTGCATGTGGTGAACGGCCTCATCCAAGTAACATCCTAGCTAGGCCTCAGGGCCCGTGTCTCTTCAAAAGCCTGCAGTGCTATAGGAAAAACTGTGCTTTAGTTGCAAAAGGAAAGCAAGCCGTCTTACTCCTGGAGGCAGGGTGACTTCAGGTAGGAGGTCCTGATTGGAAGGAGAAGCCTAGTGTTTTTCTCTGTGCAGCTCAGACTAGGGATTGAGTGCGATTTCCACGGCATGTTGGAACTTGCTTGAACGTTGCTCTTGAACCTGTGCGAGTGCTGTGAATCAAGATATCACAAGAAAGTGCAGTGTGCTCCCCATGACTCAGCAGACACAGAGGACCTCCGTGGGACCTATGGGCCTCGTTGTTGTTCAGCGGGCCTACAGGGGTGTGGAGGTACTCAGTGATCTTGGAACTAAAATGATGCTCACCCGAGGGAGTTAGGAGTCCTGAAAAGGGTACGTCCTTTAAAATAAAGCAGAATAGCGACTAAGAGCACATGGAAAGAGCTGCATGCCTCCCTTTCTGCATGGCCACTCGGGGCCTCACCACGAGGCAAGGACAGATTTGAGATTCCCTTTAACTCTAGAGCATGGCAAGATGAGTCCCACCGCGGACTATGAAGCACACTGGGTAGCCAGAGAAAACACATTTTCTTCCCAGACCAATGCGTACAATAGCCAGGGGCCTGTGAACGGCAGAGAATTTCAGGGAGCTTCAAGGCAGCATGAATGGAGCTATCAAAATGGATAAGGAAGTCTACTACCAACATGAGCCCATTTCCATAGGCACAAACAGCATACATCCCTGTGGTTTCAAAGAACTCAAAAGAGACACAGAGTACACACTGGTTCCTTCCCTGAATCAAATTCTCGAGGCAGGGTGTTCTGCATGTAGTGAACCGCCTCAACCAAGGAACGCCCTAGTTAGGCCTGGGGCCAGTGCCTCTTCAAAAGCCTGAAAAGCGTACTGGCGTTAAAATGCTGAAGATAAGCGACTACGGCCTCATGGAAACTGCTACACGCCCGGGTGCTACAGGAAAGACTGTGCTTTAGTTGCAATACGAACGCAACCGATTTTTTCCTGGAGTCAGGGTGACTTCAGGTAGGAGGTCCTGGAAGGAAGGCGAAGCCTAGTGTTTTTCTCAGTTCAGCTCAGACTAGGGAATGGGTGAGACTTCCACAGTATGTTGGATCTTGCCAAAACAGTGCTCGTGAACCTGTGCGAGTGCTGTGAATCAAGATATCACAAGAAAGAGTGCAGTGTGTTGCCCATGATTCAGCAGACACAGAGGAGCCCCGAGGGACCTATGGGCCACGTTGTTCTCAGCAGGCCTACAGAGGTGTGGAGGTAGTCAGGGATATTGGAATGAAAATGCTCCCTCGTGGGTCCTAGGAGTGCTGAAAAGGGTCCTTCCTTTAAAATAAAGCAGAACAGCGACTAAGAGCTCATGGAGAGAGCTGCATGCCTCCCTTTCTGCATGGCTACTCAGAGCCTTACCTCGAGGACAGGACAGATTTGAGATTCCCTTTAGCTCTAGAGCATGGCAAGATGAGTCCCACACCGGACTATGAAGCACACTGTGTAGCCAGAGAAAACACATTTTCTTCCCAGACCAATGCCTACAATAGCCAGGGGCCTGTCAACAGCAGAGAATTCAGGGATCTTCAAGGCAGCATGAATGGAGCTTTCAAAATGAAAAAGCAAGTCTACTACCAACATGCCCCCATTTCCATAGGCACAAACAGCATACATCCCTGTGGTTTCAAAGAACTCAAAAGAGACACAGAGTACACATTGGTTCCTTCCCTGAATCACATTCTCGAGGCAGAGTGTTCTGCATGTGGTGAACGGCCTCATCCAAGTAACATCCTAGCTAGGCCTCAGGGCCCGTGTCTCTTCAAAAGCCTGCAGTGCTATAGGAAAAACTGTGCTTTAGTTGCAAAAGGAAAGCAAGCCGTCTTACTCCTGGAGGCAGGGTGACTTCAGGTAGGAGGTCCTGATTGGAAGGAGAAGCCTAGTGTTTTTCTCTGTGCAGCTCAGACTAGGGATTGAGTGCGATTTCCACGGCATGTTGGAACTTGCTTGAACGTTGCTCTTGAACCTGTGCGAGTGCTGTGAATCAAGATATCACAAGAAAGTGCAGTGTGCTCCCCATGACTCAGCAGACACAGAGGACCTCCGTGGGACCTATGGGCCTCGTTGTTGTTCAGCGGGCCTACAGGGGTGTGGAGGTACTCAGTGATCTTGGAACTAAAATGATGCTCACCCGAGGGAGTTAGGAGTCCTGAAAAGGGTACGTCCTTTAAAATAAAGCAGAATAGCGACTAAGAGCACATGGAAAGAGCTGCATGCCTCCCTTTCTGCATGGCCACTCGGGGCCTCACCACGAGGCAAGGACAGATCTGAGATTCCCTTTAACTCTAGAGCATGGCAAGATGAGTCCCACCGCGGACTATGAAGCACACTGGGTAGCCAGAGAAAACACATTTTCTTCCCAGACCAATGCGTACAATAGCCAGGGGCCTGTGAACGGCAGAGAATTTCAGGGAGCTTCAAGGCAGCATGAATGGAGCTATCAAAATGGATAAGGAAGTCTACTACCAACATGAGCCCATTTCCATAGGCACAAACAGCATACATCCCTGTGGTTTCAAAGAACTCAAAAGAGACACAGAGTACACACTGGTTCCTTCCCTGAATCAAATTCTCGAGGCAGGGTGTTCTGCATGTAGTGAACCGCCTCAACCAAGGAACGCCCTAGTTAGGCCTGGGGCCAGTGCCTCTTCAAAAGCCTGAAAAGCGTACTGGCGTTAAAATGCTGAAGATAAGCGACTACGGCCTCATGGAAACTGCTACACGCCCGGGTGCTACAGGAAAGACTGTGCTTTAGTTGCAATACGAACGCAACCGATTTTTTCCTGGAGTCAGGGTGACTTCAGGTAGGAGGTCCTGGAAGGAAGGCGAAGCCTAGTGTTTTTCTCAGTTCAGCTCAGACTAGGGAATGGGTGAGACTTCCACAGTATGTTGGATCTTGCCAAAACAGTGCTCGTGAACCTGTGCGAGTGCTGTGAATCAAGATATCACAAGAAAGAGTGCAGTGTGTTGCCCATGATTCAGCAGACACAGAGGAGCCCCGAGGGACCTATGGGCCACGTTGTTCTCAGCAGGCCTACAGAGGTGTGGAGGTAGTCAGGGATATTGGAATGAAAATGCTCCCTCGTGGGTCCTAGGAGTGCTGAAAAGGGTCCTTCCTTTAAAATAAAGCAGAACAGCGACTAAGAGCTCATGGAGAGAGCTGCATGCCTCCCTTTCTGCATGGCTACTCAGAGCCTTACCTCGAGGACAGGACAGATTTGAGATTCCCTTTAGCTCTAGAGCATGGCAAGATGAGTCCCACACCGGACTATGAAGCACACTGTGTAGCCAGAGAAAACACATTTTCTTCCCAGACCAATGCCTACAATAGCCAGGGGCCTGTCAACAGCAGAGAATTCAGGGATCTTCAAGGCAGCATGAATGGAGCTTTCAAAATGAAAAAGCAAGTCTACTACCAACATGCCCCCATTTCCATAGGCACAAACAGCATACATCCCTGTGGTTTCAAAGAACTCAAAAGAGACACAGAGTACACATTGGTTCCTTCCCTGAATCACATTCTCGAGGCAGAGTGTTCTGCATGTGGTGAACGGCCTCATCCAAGTAACATCCTAGCTAGGCCTCAGGGCCCGTGTCTCTTCAAAAGCCTGCAGTGCTATAGGAAAAACTGTGCTTTAGTTGCAAAAGGAAAGCAAGCCGTCTTACTCCTGGAGGCAGGGTGACTTCAGGTAGGAGGTCCTGATTGGAAGGAGAAGCCTAGTGTTTTTCTCTGTGCAGCTCAGACTAGGGATTGAGTGCGATTTCCACGGCATGTTGGAACTTGCTTGAACGTTGCTCTTGAACCTGTGCGAGTGCTGTGAATCAAGATATCACAAGAAAGTGCAGTGTGCTCCCCATGACTCAGCAGACACAGAGGACCTCCGTGGGACCTATGGGCCTCGTTGTTGTTCAGCGGGCCTACAGGGGTGTGGAGGTACTCAGTGATCTTGGAACTAAAATGATGCTCACCCGAGGGAGTTAGGAGTCCTGAAAAGGGTACGTCCTTTAAAATAAAGCAGAATAGCGACTAAGAGCACATGGAAAGAGCTGCATGCCTCCCTTTCTGCATGGCCACTCGGGGCCTCACCACGAGGCAAGGACAGATCTGAGATTCCCTTTAACTCTAGAGCATGGCAAGATGAGTCCCACCGCGGACTATGAAGCACACTGGGTAGCCAGAGAAAACACATTTTCTTCCCAGACCAATGCGTACAATAGCCAGGGGCCTGTGAACGGCAGAGAATTTCAGGGAGCTTCAAGGCAGCATGAATGGAGCTATCAAAATGGATAAGGAAGTCTACTACCAACATGAGCCCATTTCCATAGGCACAAACAGCATACATCCCTGTGGTTTCAAAGAACTCAAAAGAGACACAGAGTACACACTGGTTCCTTCCCTGAATCAAATTCTCGAGGCAGGGTGTTCTGCATGTAGTGAACCGCCTCAACCAAGGAACGCCCTAGTTAGGCCTGGGGCCAGTGCCTCTTCAAAAGCCTGAAAAGCGTACTGGCGTTAAAATGCTGAAGATAAGCGACTACGGCCTCATGGAAACTGCTACACGCCCGGGTGCTACAGGAAAGACTGTGCTTTAGTTGCAATACGAACGCAACCGATTTTTTCCTGGAGTCAGGGTGACTTCAGGTAGGAGGTCCTGGAAGGAAGGCGAAGCCTAGTGTTTTTCTCAGTTCAGCTCAGACTAGGGAATGGGTGAGACTTCCACAGTATGTTGGATCTTGCCAAAACAGTGCTCGTGAACCTGTGCGAGTGCTGTGAATCAAGATATCACAAGAAAGAGTGCAGTGTGTTGCCCATGATTCAGCAGACACAGAGGAGCCCCGAGGGACCTATGGGCCACGTTGTTCTCAGCAGGCCTACAGAGGTGTGGAGGTAGTCAGGGATATTGGAATGAAAATGCTCCCTCGTGGGTCCTAGGAGTGCTGAAAAGGGTCCTTCCTTTAAAATAAAGCAGAACAGCGACTAAGAGCTCATGGAGAGAGCTGCATGCCTCCCTTTCTGCATGGCTACTCAGAGCCTTACCTCGAGGACAGGACAGATTTGAGATTCCCTTTAGCTCTAGAGCATGGCAAGATGAGTCCCACACCGGACTATGAAGCACACTGTGTAGCCAGAGAAAACACATTTTCTTCCCAGACCAATGCCTACAATAGCCAGGGGCCTGTCAACAGCAGAGAATTCAGGGATCTTCAAGGCAGCATGAATGGAGCTTTCAAAATGAAAAAGCAAGTCTACTACCAACATGCCCCCATTTCCATAGGCACAAACAGCATACATCCCTGTGGTTTCAAAGAACTCAAAAGAGACACAGAGTACACATTGGTTCCTTCCCTGAATCACATTCTCGAGGCAGAGTGTTCTGCATGTGGTGAACGGCCTCATCCAAGTAACATCCTAGCTAGGCCTCAGGGCCCGTGTCTCTTCAAAAGCCTGCAGTGCTATAGGAAAAACTGTGCTTTAGTTGCAAAAGGAAAGCAAGCCGTCTTACTCCTGGAGGCAGGGTGACTTCAGGTAGGAGGTCCTGATTGGAAGGAGAAGCCTAGTGTTTTTCTCTGTGCAGCTCAGACTAGGGATTGAGTGCGATTTCCACGGCATGTTGGAACTTGCTTGAACGTTGCTCTTGAACCTGTGCGAGTGCTGTGAATCAAGATATCACAAGAAAGTGCAGTGTGCTCCCCATGACTCAGCAGACACAGAGGACCTCCGTGGGACCTATGGGCCTCGTTGTTGTTCAGCGGGCCTACAGGGGTGTGGAGGTACTCAGTGATCTTGGAACTAAAATGATGCTCACCCGAGGGAGTTAGGAGTCCTGAAAAGGGTACGTCCTTTAAAATAAAGCAGAATAGCGACTAAGAGCACATGGAAAGAGCTGCATGCCTCCCTTTCTGCATGGCCACTCGGGGCCTCACCACGAGGCAAGGACAGATTTGAGATTCCCTTTAACTCTAGAGCATGGCAAGATGAGTCCCACCGCGGACTATGAAGCACACTGTGTAGCCAGAGAAAACACATTTTCTTCCCAGACCAATGCGTACAATAGCCAGGGGCCTGTGAACAGCAGAGAATTTCAGGGAGCTTCAAGGCAGCATGAATGGAGCTATCAAAATGGATAAGGAAGTCTACTACCAACATGAGCCCATTTCCATAGGCACAAACAGCATACATCCCTGTGGTTTCAAAGAACTCAAAAGAGACACAGAGTACACACTGGTTCCTTCCCTGAATCAAATTCTCGAGGCAGGGTGTTCTGCATGTAGTGAACCGCCTCAACCAAGGAACGCCCTAGTTAGGCCTGGGGCCAGTGCCTCTTCAAAAGCCTGAAAAGCGTACTGGCGTTAAAATGCTGAAGATAAGCGACTACGGCCTCATGGAAACTGCTACACGCCCGGGTGCTACAGGAAAGACTGTGCTTTAGTTGCAATACGAACGCAACCGATTTTTTCCTGGAGTCAGGGTGACTTCAGGTAGGAGGTCCTGGAAGGAAGGCGAAGCCTAGTGTTTTTCTCAGTTCAGCTCAGACTAGGGAATGGGTGAGACTTCCACAGTATGTTGGATCTTGCCAAAACAGTGCTCGTGAACCTGTGCGAGTGCTGTGAATCAAGATATCACAAGAAAGAGTGCAGTGTGTTGCCCATGATTCAGCAGACACAGAGGAGCCCCGAGGGACCTATGGGCCACGTTGTTCTCAGCAGGCCTACAGAGGTGTGGAGGTAGTCAGGGATATTGGAATGAAAATGCTCCCTCGTGGGTCCTAGGAGTGCTGAAAAGGGTCCTTCCTTTAAAATAAAGCAGAACAGCGACTAAGAGCTCATGGAGAGAGCTGCATGCCTCCCTTTCTGCATGGCTACTCAGAGCCTTACCTCGAGGACAGGACAGATTTGAGATTCCCTTTAGCTCTAGAGCATGGCAAGATGAGTCCCACACCGGACTATGAAGCACACTGTGTAGCCAGAGAAAACACATTTTCTTCCCAGACCAATGCCTACAATAGCCAGGGGCCTGTCAACAGCAGAGAATTCAGGGATCTTCAAGGCAGCATGAATGGAGCTTTCAAAATGAAAAAGCAAGTCTACTACCAACATGCCCCCATTTCCATAGGCACAAACAGCATACATCCCTGTGGTTTCAAAGAACTCAAAAGAGACACAGAGTACACATTGGTTCCTTCCCTGAATCACATTCTCGAGGCAGAGTGTTCTGCATGTGGTGAACGGCCTCATCCAAGTAACATCCTAGCTAGGCCTCAGGGCCCGTGTCTCTTCAAAAGCCTGCAGTGCTATAGGAAAAACTGTGCTTTAGTTGCAAAAGGAAAGCAAGCCGTCTTACTCCTGGAGGCAGGGTGACTTCAGGTAGGAGGTCCTGATTGGAAGGAGAAGCCTAGTGTTTTTCTCTGTGCAGCTCAGACTAGGGATTGAGTGCGATTTCCACGGCATGTTGGAACTTGCTTGAACGTTGCTCTTGAACCTGTGCGAGTGCTGTGAATCAAGATATCACAAGAAAGTGCAGTGTGCTCCCCATGACTCAGCAGACACAGAGGACCTCCGTGGGACCTATGGGCCTCGTTGTTGTTCAGCGGGCCTACAGGGGTGTGGAGGTACTCAGTGATCTTGGAACTAAAATGATGCTCACCCGAGGGAGTTAGGAGTCCTGAAAAGGGTACGTCCTTTAAAATAAAGCAGAATAGCGACTAAGAGCACATGGAAAGAGCTGCATGCCTCCCTTTCTGCATGGCCACGCGGGGCCTCACCACGAGGCAAGGACAGATCTGAGATTCCCTTTAACTCTAGAGCATGGCAAGATGAGTCCCACCGCGGACTATGAAGCACACTGGGTAGCCAGAGAAAACACATTTTCTTCCCAGACCAATGCGTACAATAGCCAGGGGCCTGTGAACGGCAGAGAATTTCAGGGAGCTTCAAGGCAGCATGAATGGAGCTATCAAAATGGATAAGGAAGTCTACTACCAACATGAGCCCATTTCCATAGGCACAAACAGCATACATCCCTGTGGTTTCAAAGAACTCAAAAGAGACACAGAGTACACACTGGTTCCTTCCCTGAATCAAATTCTCGAGGCAGGGTGTTCTGCATGTAGTGAACCGCCTCAACCAAGGAACGCCCTAGTTAGGCCTGGGGCCAGTGCCTCTTCAAAAGCCTGAAAAGCGTACTGGCGTTAAAATGCTGAAGATAAGCGACTACGGCCTCATGGAAACTGCTACACGCCCGGGTGCTACAGGAAAGACTGTGCTTTAGTTGCAATACGAACGCAACCGATTTTTTCCTGGAGTCAGGGTGACTTCAGGTAGGAGGTCCTGGAAGGAAGGCGAAGCCTAGTGTTTTTCTCAGTTCAGCTCAGACTAGGGAATGGGTGAGACTTCCACAGTATGTTGGATCTTGCCAAAACAGTGCTCGTGAACCTGTGCGAGTGCTGTGAATCAAGATATCACAAGAAAGAGTGCAGTGTGTTGCCCATGATTCAGCAGACACAGAGGAGCCCCGAGGGACCTATGGGCCACGTTGTTCTCAGCAGGCCTACAGAGGTGTGGAGGTAGTCAGGGATATTGGAATGAAAATGCTCCCTCGTGGGTCCTAGGAGTGCTGAAAAGGGTCCTTCCTTTAAAATAAAGCAGAACAGCGACTAAGAGCTCATGGAGAGAGCTGCATGCCTCCCTTTCTGCATGGCTACTCAGAGCCTTACCTCGAGGACAGGACAGATTTGAGATTCCCTTTAGCTCTAGAGCATGGCAAGATGAGTCCCACACCGGACTATGAAGCACACTGTGTAGCCAGAGAAAACACATTTTCTTCCCAGACCAATGCCTACAATAGCCAGGGGCCTGTCAACAGCAGAGAATTCAGGGATCTTCAAGGCAGCATGAATGGAGCTTTCAAAATGAAAAAGCAAGTCTACTACCAACATGCCCCCATTTCCATAGGCACAAACAGCATACATCCCTGTGGTTTCAAAGAACTCAAAAGAGACACAGAGTACACATTGGTTCCTTCCCTGAATCACATTCTCGAGGCAGAGTGTTCTGCATGTGGTGAACGGCCTCATCCAAGTAACATCCTAGCTAGGCCTCAGGGCCCGTGTCTCTTCAAAAGCCTGCAGTGCTATAGGAAAAACTGTGCTTTAGTTGCAAAAGGAAAGCAAGCCGTCTTACTCCTGGAGGCAGGGTGACTTCAGGTAGGAGGTCCTGATTGGAAGGAGAAGCCTAGTGTTTTTCTCTGTGCAGCTCAGACTAGGGATTGAGTGCGATTTCCACGGCATGTTGGAACTTGCTTGAACGTTGCTCTTGAACCTGTGCGAGTGCTGTGAATCAAGATATCACAAGAAAGTGCAGTGTGCTCCCCATGACTCAGCAGACACAGAGGACCTCCGTGGGACCTATGGGCCTCGTTGTTGTTCAGCGGGCCTACAGGGGTGTGGAGGTACTCAGTGATCTTGGAACTAAAATGATGCTCACCCGAGGGAGTTAGGAGTCCTGAAAAGGGTACGTCCTTTAAAATAAAGCAGAATAGCGACTAAGAGCACATGGAAAGAGCTGCATGCCTCCCTTTCTGCATGGCCACTCGGGGCCTCACCACGAGGCAAGGACAGATTTGAGATTCCCTTTAACTCTAGAGCATGGCAAGATGAGTCCCACCGCGGACTATGAAGCACACTGGGTAGCCAGAGAAAACACATTTTCTTCCCAGACCAATGCGTACAATAGCCAGGGGCCTGTGAACGGCAGAGAATTTCAGGGAGCTTCAAGGCAGCATGAATGGAGCTATCAAAATGGATAAGGAAGTCTACTACCAACATGAGCCCATTTCCATAGGCACAAACAGCATACATCCCTGTGGTTTCAAAGAACTCAAAAGAGACACAGAGTACACACTGGTTCCTTCCCTGAATCAAATTCTCGAGGCAGGGTGTTCTGCATGTAGTGAACCGCCTCAACCAAGGAACGCCCTAGTTAGGCCTGGGGCCAGTGCCTCTTCAAAAGCCTGAAAAGCGTACTGGCGTTAAAATGCTGAAGATAAGCGACTACGGCCTCATGGAAACTGCTACACGCCCGGGTGCTACAGGAAAGACTGTGCTTTAGTTGCAATACGAACGCAACCGATTTTTTCCTGGAGTCAGGGTGACTTCAGGTAGGAGGTCCTGGAAGGAAGGCGAAGCCTAGTGTTTTTCTCAGTTCAGCTCAGACTAGGGAATGGGTGAGACTTCCACAGTATGTTGGATCTTGCCAAAACAGTGCTCGTGAACCTGTGCGAGTGCTGTGAATCAAGATATCACAAGAAAGAGTGCAGTGTGTTGCCCATGATTCAGCAGACACAGAGGAGCCCCGAGGGACCTATGGGCCACGTTGTTCTCAGCAGGCCTACAGAGGTGTGGAGGTAGTCAGGGATATTGGAATGAAAATGCTCCCTCGTGGGTCCTAGGAGTGCTGAAAAGGGTCCTTCCTTTAAAATAAAGCAGAACAGCGACTAAGAGCTCATGGAGAGAGCTGCATGCCTCCCTTTCTGCATGGCTACTCAGAGCCTTACCTCGAGGACAGGACAGATTTGAGATTCCCTTTAGCTCTAGAGCATGGCAAGATGAGTCCCACACCGGACTATGAAGCACACTGTGTAGCCAGAGAAAACACATTTTCTTCCCAGACCAATGCCTACAATAGCCAGGGGCCTGTCAACAGCAGAGAATTCAGGGATCTTCAAGGCAGCATGAATGGAGCTTTCAAAATGAAAAAGCAAGTCTACTACCAACATGCCCCCATTTCCATAGGCACAAACAGCATACATCCCTGTGGTTTCAAAGAACTCAAAAGAGACACAGAGTACACATTGGTTCCTTCCCTGAATCACATTCTCGAGGCAGAGTGTTCTGCATGTGGTGAACGGCCTCATCCAAGTAACATCCTAGCTAGGCCTCAGGGCCCGTGTCTCTTCAAAAGCCTGCAGTGCTATAGGAAAAACTGTGCTTTAGTTGCAAAAGGAAAGCAAGCCGTCTTACTCCTGGAGGCAGGGTGACTTCAGGTAGGAGGTCCTGATTGGAAGGAGAAGCCTAGTGTTTTTCTCTGTGCAGCTCAGACTAGGGATTGAGTGCGATTTCCACGGCATGTTGGAACTTGCTTGAACGTTGCTCTTGAACCTGTGCGAGTGCTGTGAATCAAGATATCACAAGAAAGTGCAGTGTGCTCCCCATGACTCAGCAGACACAGAGGACCTCCGTGGGACCTATGGGCCTCGTTGTTGTTCAGCGGGCCTACAGGGGTGTGGAGGTACTCAGTGATCTTGGAACTAAAATGATGCTCACCCGAGGGAGTTAGGAGTCCTGAAAAGGGTACGTCCTTTAAAATAAAGCAGAATAGCGACTAAGAGCACATGGAAAGAGCTGCATGCCTCCCTTTCTGCATGGCCACGCGGGGCCTCACCACGAGGCAAGGACAGATTTGAGATTCCCTTTAACTCTAGAGCATGGCAAGATGAGTCCCACCGCGGACTATGAAGCACACTGGGTAGCCAGAGAAAACACATTTTCTTCCCAGACCAATGCGTACAATAGCCAGGGGCCTGTGAACGGCAGAGAATTTCAGGGAGCTTCAAGGCAGCATGAATGGAGCTATCAAAATGGATAAGGAAGTCTACTACCAACATGAGCCCATTTCCATAGGCACAAACAGCATACATCCCTGTGGTTTCAAAGAACTCAAAAGAGACACAGAGTACACACTGGTTCCTTCCCTGAATCAAATTCTCGAGGCAGGGTGTTCTGCATGTAGTGAACCGCCTCAACCAAGGAACGCCCTAGTTAGGCCTGGGGCCAGTGCCTCTTCAAAAGCCTGAAAAGCGTACTGGCGTTAAAATGCTGAAGATAAGCGACTACGGCCTCATGGAAACTGCTACACGCCCGGGTGCTACAGGAAAGACTGTGCTTTAGTTGCAATACGAACGCAACCGATTTTTTCCTGGAGTCAGGGTGACTTCAGGTAGGAGGTCCTGGAAGGAAGGCGAAGCCTAGTGTTTTTCTCAGTTCAGCTCAGACTAGGGAATGGGTGAGACTTCCACAGTATGTTGGATCTTGCCAAAACAGTGCTCGTGAACCTGTGCGAGTGCTGTGAATCAAGATATCACAAGAAAGAGTGCAGTGTGTTGCCCATGATTCAGCAGACACAGAGGAGCCCCGAGGGACCTATGGGCCACGTTGTTCTCAGCAGGCCTACAGAGGTGTGGAGGTAGTCAGGGATATTGGAATGAAAATGCTCCCTCGTGGGTCCTAGGAGTGCTGAAAAGGGTCCTTCCTTTAAAATAAAGCAGAACAGCGACTAAGAGCTCATGGAGAGAGCTGCATGCCTCCCTTTCTGCATGGCTACTCAGAGCCTTACCTCGAGGACAGGACAGATTTGAGATTCCCTTTAGCTCTAGAGCATGGCAAGATGAGTCCCACACCGGACTATGAAGCACACTGTGTAGCCAGAGAAAACACATTTTCTTCCCAGACCAATGCCTACAATAGCCAGGGGCCTGTCAACAGCAGAGAATTCAGGGATCTTCAAGGCAGCATGAATGGAGCTTTCAAAATGAAAAAGCAAGTCTACTACCAACATGCCCCCATTTCCATAGGCACAAACAGCATACATCCCTGTGGTTTCAAAGAACTCAAAAGAGACACAGAGTACACATTGGTTCCTTCCCTGAATCACATTCTCGAGGCAGAGTGTTCTGCATGTGGTGAACGGCCTCATCCAAGTAACATCCTAGCTAGGCCTCAGGGCCCGTGTCTCTTCAAAAGCCTGCAGTGCTATAGGAAAAACTGTGCTTTAGTTGCAAAAGGAAAGCAAGCCGTCTTACTCCTGGAGGCAGGGTGACTTCAGGTAGGAGGTCCTGATTGGAAGGAGAAGCCTAGTGTTTTTCTCTGTGCAGCTCAGACTAGGGATTGAGTGCGATTTCCACGGCATGTTGGAACTTGCTTGAACGTTGCTCTTGAACCTGTGCGAGTGCTGTGAATCAAGATATCACAAGAAAGTGCAGTGTGCTCCCCATGACTCAGCAGACACAGAGGACCTCCGTGGGACCTATGGGCCTCGTTGTTGTTCAGCGGGCCTACAGGGGTGTGGAGGTACTCAGTGATCTTGGAACTAAAATGATGCTCACCCGAGGGAGTTAGGAGTCCTGAAAAGGGTACGTCCTTTAAAATAAAGCAGAATAGCGACTAAGAGCACATGGAAAGAGCTGCATGCCTCCCTTTCTGCATGGCCACGCGGGGCCTCACCACGAGGCAAGGACAGATCTGAGATTCCCTTTAACTCTAGAGCATGGCAAGATGAGTCCCACCGCGGACTATGAAGCACACTGGGTAGCCAGAGAAAACACATTTTCTTCCCAGACCAATGCGTACAATAGCCAGGGGCCTGTGAACGGCAGAGAATTTCAGGGAGCTTCAAGGCAGCATGAATGGAGCTATCAAAATGGATAAGGAAGTCTACTACCAACATGAGCCCATTTCCATAGGCACAAACAGCATACATCCCTGTGGTTTCAAAGAACTCAAAAGAGACACAGAGTACACACTGGTTCCTTCCCTGAATCAAATTCTCGAGGCAGGGTGTTCTGCATGTAGTGAACCGCCTCAACCAAGGAACGCCCTAGTTAGGCCTGGGGCCAGTGCCTCTTCAAAAGCCTGAAAAGCGTACTGGCGTTAAAATGCTGAAGATAAGCGACTACGGCCTCATGGAAACTGCTACACGCCCGGGTGCTACAGGAAAGACTGTGCTTTAGTTGCAATACGAACGCAACCGATTTTTTCCTGGAGTCAGGGTGACTTCAGGTAGGAGGTCCTGGAAGGAAGGCGAAGCCTAGTGTTTTTCTCAGTTCAGCTCAGACTAGGGAATGGGTGAGACTTCCACAGTATGTTGGATCTTGCCAAAACAGTGCTCGTGAACCTGTGCGAGTGCTGTGAATCAAGATATCACAAGAAAGAGTGCAGTGTGTTGCCCATGATTCAGCAGACACAGAGGAGCCCCGAGGGACCTATGGGCCACGTTGTTCTCAGCAGGCCTACAGAGGTGTGGAGGTAGTCAGGGATATTGGAATGAAAATGCTCCCTCGTGGGTCCTAGGAGTGCTGAAAAGGGTCCTTCCTTTAAAATAAAGCAGAACAGCGACTAAGAGCTCATGGAGAGAGCTGCATGCCTCCCTTTCTGCATGGCTACTCAGAGCCTTACCTCGAGGACAGGACAGATTTGAGATTCCCTTTAGCTCTAGAGCATGGCAAGATGAGTCCCACACCGGACTATGAAGCACACTGTGTAGCCAGAGAAAACACATTTTCTTCCCAGACCAATGCCTACAATAGCCAGGGGCCTGTCAACAGCAGAGAATTCAGGGATCTTCAAGGCAGCATGAATGGAGCTTTCAAAATGAAAAAGCAAGTCTACTACCAACATGCCCCCATTTCCATAGGCACAAACAGCATACATCCCTGTGGTTTCAAAGAACTCAAAAGAGACACAGAGTACACATTGGTTCCTTCCCTGAATCACATTCTCGAGGCAGAGTGTTCTGCATGTGGTGAACGGCCTCATCCAAGTAACATCCTAGCTAGGCCTCAGGGCCCGTGTCTCTTCAAAAGCCTGCAGTGCTATAGGAAAAACTGTGCTTTAGTTGCAAAAGGAAAGCAAGCCGTCTTACTCCTGGAGGCAGGGTGACTTCAGGTAGGAGGTCCTGATTGGAAGGAGAAGCCTAGTGTTTTTCTCTGTGCAGCTCAGACTAGGGATTGAGTGCGATTTCCACGGCATGTTGGAACTTGCTTGAACGTTGCTCTTGAACCTGTGCGAGTGCTGTGAATCAAGATATCACAAGAAAGTGCAGTGTGCTCCCCATGACTCAGCAGACACAGAGGACCTCCGTGGGACCTATGGGCCTCGTTGTTGTTCAGCGGGCCTACAGGGGTGTGGAGGTACTCAGTGATCTTGGAACTAAAATGATGCTCACCCGAGGGAGTTAGGAGTCCTGAAAAGGGTACGTCCTTTAAAATAAAGCAGAATAGCGACTAAGAGCACATGGAAAGAGCTGCATGCCTCCCTTTCTGCATGGCCACTCGGGGCCTCACCACGAGGCAAGGACAGATTTGAGATTCCCTTTAACTCTAGAGCATGGCAAGATGAGTCCCACCGCGGACTATGAAGCACACTGGGTAGCCAGAGAAAACACATTTTCTTCCCAGACCAATGCGTACAATAGCCAGGGGCCTGTGAACGGCAGAGAATTTCAGGGAGCTTCAAGGCAGCATGAATGGAGCTATCAAAATGGATAAGGAAGTCTACTACCAACATGAGCCCATTTCCATAGGCACAAACAGCATACATCCCTGTGGTTTCAAAGAACTCAAAAGAGACACAGAGTACACACTGGTTCCTTCCCTGAATCAAATTCTCGAGGCAGGGTGTTCTGCATGTAGTGAACCGCCTCAACCAAGGAACGCCCTAGTTAGGCCTGGGGCCAGTGCCTCTTCAAAAGCCTGAAAAGCGTACTGGCGTTAAAATGCTGAAGATAAGCGACTACGGCCTCATGGAAACTGCTACACGCCCGGGTGCTACAGGAAAGACTGTGCTTTAGTTGCAATACGAACGCAACCGATTTTTTCCTGGAGTCAGGGTGACTTCAGGTAGGAGGTCCTGGAAGGAAGGCGAAGCCTAGTGTTTTTCTCAGTTCAGCTCAGACTAGGGAATGGGTGAGACTTCCACAGTATGTTGGATCTTGCCAAAACAGTGCTCGTGAACCTGTGCGAGTGCTGTGAATCAAGATATCACAAGAAAGAGTGCAGTGTGTTGCCCATGATTCAGCAGACACAGAGGAGCCCCGAGGGACCTATGGGCCACGTTGTTCTCAGCAGGCCTACAGAGGTGTGGAGGTAGTCAGGGATATTGGAATGAAAATGCTCCCTCGTGGGTCCTAGGAGTGCTGAAAAGGGTCCTTCCTTTAAAATAAAGCAGAACAGCGACTAAGAGCTCATGGAGAGAGCTGCATGCCTCCCTTTCTGCATGGCTACTCAGAGCCTTACCTCGAGGACAGGACAGATTTGAGATTCCCTTTAGCTCTAGAGCATGGCAAGATGAGTCCCACACCGGACTATGAAGCACACTGTGTAGCCAGAGAAAACACATTTTCTTCCCAGACCAATGCCTACAATAGCCAGGGGCCTGTCAACAGCAGAGAATTCAGGGATCTTCAAGGCAGCATGAATGGAGCTTTCAAAATGAAAAAGCAAGTCTACTACCAACATGCCCCCATTTCCATAGGCACAAACAGCATACATCCCTGTGGTTTCAAAGAACTCAAAAGAGACACAGAGTACACATTGGTTCCTTCCCTGAATCACATTCTCGAGGCAGAGTGTTCTGCATGTGGTGAACGGCCTCATCCAAGTAACATCCTAGCTAGGCCTCAGGGCCCGTGTCTCTTCAAAAGCCTGCAGTGCTATAGGAAAAACTGTGCTTTAGTTGCAAAAGGAAAGCAAGCCGTCTTACTCCTGGAGGCAGGGTGACTTCAGGTAGGAGGTCCTGATTGGAAGGAGAAGCCTAGTGTTTTTCTCTGTGCAGCTCAGACTAGGGATTGAGTGCGATTTCCACGGCATGTTGGAACTTGCTTGAACGTTGCTCTTGAACCTGTGCGAGTGCTGTGAATCAAGATATCACAAGAAAGTGCAGTGTGCTCCCCATGACTCAGCAGACACAGAGGACCTCCGTGGGACCTATGGGCCTCGTTGTTGTTCAGCGGGCCTACAGGGGTGTGGAGGTACTCAGTGATCTTGGAACTAAAATGATGCTCACCCGAGGGAGTTAGGAGTCCTGAAAAGGGTACGTCCTTTAAAATAAAGCAGAATAGCGACTAAGAGCACATGGAAAGAGCTGCATGCCTCCCTTTCTGCATGGCCACTCGGGGCCTCACCACGAGGCAAGGACAGATTTGAGATTCCCTTTAACTCTAGAGCATGGCAAGATGAGTCCCACCGCGGACTATGAAGCACACTGGGTAGCCAGAGAAAACACATTTTCTTCCCAGACCAATGCGTACAATAGCCAGGGGCCTGTGAACGGCAGAGAATTTCAGGGAGCTTCAAGGCAGCATGAATGGAGCTATCAAAATGGATAAGGAAGTCTACTACCAACATGAGCCCATTTCCATAGGCACAAACAGCATACATCCCTGTGGTTTCAAAGAACTCAAAAGAGACACAGAGTACACACTGGTTCCTTCCCTGAATCAAATTCTCGAGGCAGGGTGTTCTGCATGTAGTGAACCGCCTCAACCAAGGAACGCCCTAGTTAGGCCTGGGGCCAGTGCCTCTTCAAAAGCCTGAAAAGCGTACTGGCGTTAAAATGCTGAAGATAAGCGACTACGGCCTCATGGAAACTGCTACACGCCCGGGTGCTACAGGAAAGACTGTGCTTTAGTTGCAATACGAACGCAACCGATTTTTTCCTGGAGTCAGGGTGACTTCAGGTAGGAGGTCCTGGAAGGAAGGCGAAGCCTAGTGTTTTTCTCAGTTCAGCTCAGACTAGGGAATGGGTGAGACTTCCACAGTATGTTGGATCTTGCCAAAACAGTGCTCGTGAACCTGTGCGAGTGCTGTGAATCAAGATATCACAAGAAAGAGTGCAGTGTGTTGCCCATGATTCAGCAGACACAGAGGAGCCCCGAGGGACCTATGGGCCACGTTGTTCTCAGCAGGCCTACAGAGGTGTGGAGGTAGTCAGGGATATTGGAATGAAAATGCTCCCTCGTGGGTCCTAGGAGTGCTGAAAAGGGTCCTTCCTTTAAAATAAAGCAGAACAGCGACTAAGAGCTCATGGAGAGAGCTGCATGCCTCCCTTTCTGCATGGCTACTCAGAGCCTTACCTCGAGGACAGGACAGATTTGAGATTCCCTTTAGCTCTAGAGCATGGCAAGATGAGTCCCACACCGGACTATGAAGCACACTGTGTAGCCAGAGAAAACACATTCTCTTCCCAGACCAATGCCTACAATAGCCAGGGGCCTGTCAACAGCAGAGAATTCAGGGATCTTCAAGGCAGCATGAATGGAGCTTTCAAAATGAAAAAGCAAGTCTACTACCAACATGCCCCCATTTCCATAGGCACAAACAGCATACATCCCTGTGGTTTCAAAGAACTCAAAAGAGACACAGAGTACACATTGGTTCCTTCCCTGAATCACATTCTCGAGGCAGAGTGTTCTGCATGTGGTGAACGGCCTCATCCAAGTAACATCCTAGCTAGGCCTCAGGGCCCGTGTCTCTTCAAAAGCCTGCAGTGCTATAGGAAAAACTGTGCTTTAGTTGCAAAAGGAAAGCAAGCCGTCTTACTCCTGGAGGCAGGGTGACTTCAGGTAGGAGGTCCTGATTGGAAGGAGAAGCCTAGTGTTTTTCTCTGTGCAGCTCAGACTAGGGATTGAGTGCGATTTCCACGGCATGTTGGAACTTGCTTGAACGTTGCTCTTGAACCTGTGCGAGTGCTGTGAATCAAGATATCACAAGAAAGTGCAGTGTGCTCCCCATGACTCAGCAGACACAGAGGACCTCCGTGGGACCTATGGGCCTCGTTGTTGTTCAGCGGGCCTACAGGGGTGTGGAGGTACTCAGTGATCTTGGAACTAAAATGATGCTCACCCGAGGGAGTTAGGAGTCCTGAAAAGGGTACGTCCTTTAAAATAAAGCAGAATAGCGACTAAGAGCACATGGAAAGAGCTGCATGCCTCCCTTTCTGCATGGCCACTCGGGGCCTCACCACGAGGCAAGGACAGATTTGAGATTCCCTTTAACTCTAGAGCATGGCAAGATGAGTCCCACCGCGGACTATGAAGCACACTGTGTAGCCAGAGAAAACACATTTTCTTCCCAGACCAATGCGTACAATAGCCAGGGGCCTGTGAACGGCAGAGAATTTCAGGGAGCTTCAAGGCAGCATGAATGGAGCTATCAAAATGGATAAGGAAGTCTACTACCAACATGAGCCCATTTCCATAGGCACAAACAGCATACATCCCTGTGGTTTCAAAGAACTCAAAAGAGACACAGAGTACACACTGGTTCCTTCCCTGAATCAAATTCTCGAGGCAGGGTGTTCTGCATGTAGTGAACCGCCTCAACCAAGGAACGCCCTAGTTAGGCCTGGGGCCAGTGCCTCTTCAAAAGCCTGAAAAGCGTACTGGCGTTAAAATGCTGAAGATAAGCGACTACGGCCTCATGGAAACTGCTACACGCCCGGGTGCTACAGGAAAGACTGTGCTTTAGTTGCAATACGAACGCAACCGATTTTTTCCTGGAGTCAGGGTGACTTCAGGTAGGAGGTCCTGGAAGGAAGGCGAAGCCTAGTGTTTTTCTCAGTTCAGCTCAGACTAGGGAATGGGTGAGACTTCCACAGTATGTTGGATCTTGCCAAAACAGTGCTCGTGAACCTGTGCGAGTGCTGTGAATCAAGATATCACAAGAAAGAGTGCAGTGTGTTGCCCATGATTCAGCAGACACAGAGGAGCCCCGAGGGACCTATGGGCCACGTTGTTCTCAGCAGGCCTACAGAGGTGTGGAGGTAGTCAGGGATATTGGAATGAAAATGCTCCCTCGTGGGTCCTAGGAGTGCTGAAAAGGGTCCTTCCTTTAAAATAAAGCAGAACAGCGACTAAGAGCTCATGGAGAGAGCTGCATGCCTCCCTTTCTGCATGGCTACTCAGAGCCTTACCTCGAGGACAGGACAGATTTGAGATTCCCTTTAGCTCTAGAGCATGGCAAGATGAGTCCCACACCGGACTATGAAGCACACTGTGTAGCCAGAGAAAACACATTTTCTTCCCAGACCAATGCCTACAATAGCCAGGGGCCTGTCAACAGCAGAGAATTCAGGGATCTTCAAGGCAGCATGAATGGAGCTTTCAAAATGAAAAAGCAAGTCTACTACCAACATGCCCCCATTTCCATAGGCACAAACAGCATACATCCCTGTGGTTTCAAAGAACTCAAAAGAGACACAGAGTACACATTGGTTCCTTCCCTGAATCACATTCTCGAGGCAGAGTGTTCTGCATGTGGTGAACGGCCTCATCCAAGTAACATCCTAGCTAGGCCTCAGGGCCCGTGTCTCTTCAAAAGCCTGCAGTGCTATAGGAAAAACTGTGCTTTAGTTGCAAAAGGAAAGCAAGCCGTCTTACTCCTGGAGGCAGGGTGACTTCAGGTAGGAGGTCCTGGAAGGAAGGCGAAGCCTAGTGTTTTTCTCAGTTCAGCTCAGACTAGGGAATGGGTGAGACTTCCACAGTATGTTGGATCTTGCCAAAACAGTGCTCGTGAACCTGTGCGAGTGCTGTGAATCAAGATATCACAAGAAAGAGTGCAGTGTGTTGCCCATGATTCAGCAGACACAGAGGAGCCCCGAGGGACCTATGGGCCACGTTGTTCTCAGCAGGCCTACAGAGGTGTGGAGGTAGTCAGGGATATTGGAATGAAAATGCTCCCTCGTGGGTCCTAGGAGTGCTGAAAAGGGTCCTTCCTTTAAAATAAAGCAGAACAGCGACTAAGAGCTCATGGAGAGAGCTGCATGCCTCCCTTTCTGCATGGCTACTCAGAGCCTTACCTCGAGGACAGGACAGATTTGAGATTCCCTTTAGCTCTAGAGCATGGCAAGATGAGTCCCACACCGGACTATGAAGCACACTGTGTAGCCAGAGAAAACACATTTTCTTCCCAGACCAATGCGTACAATAGCCAGGGGCCTGTGAACGGCAGAGAATTTCAGGGAGCTTCAAGGCAGCATGAATGGAGCTATCAAAATGGATAAGGAAGTCTACTACCAACATGAGCCCATTTCCATAGGCACAAACAGCATACATCCCTGTGGTTTCAAAGAACTCAAAAGAGACACAGAGTACACACTGGTTCCTTCCCTGAATCAAATTCTCGAGGCAGGGTGTTCTGCATGTAGTGAACCGCCTCAACCAAGGAACGCCCTAGTTAGGCCTGGGGCCAGTGCCTCTTCAAAAGCCTGAAAAGCGTACTGGCGTTAAAATGCTGAAGATAAGCGACTACGGCCTCATGGAAACTGCTACACGCCCGGGTGCTACAGGAAAGACTGTGCTTTAGTTGCAATACGAACGCAACCGATTTTTTCCTGGAGTCAGGGTGACTTCAGGTAGGAGGTCCTGGAAGGAAGGCGAAGCCTAGTGTTTTTCTCAGTTCAGCTCAGACTAGGGAATGGGTGAGACTTCCACAGTATGTTGGATCTTGCCAAAACAGTGCTCGTGAACCTGTGCGAGTGCTGTGAATCAAGATATCACAAGAAAGTGCAGTGTGCTCCCCATGACTCAGCAGACACAGAGGACCTCCGTGGGACCTATGGGCCTCGTTGTTGTTCAGCGGGCCTACAGGGGTGTGGAGGTACTCAGTGATCTTGGAACTAAAATGATGCTCACCCGAGGGAGTTAGGAGTCCTGAAAAGGGTACGTCCTTTAAAATAAAGCAGAATAGCGACTAAGAGCACATGGAAAGAGCTGCATGCCTCCCTTTCTGCATGGCCACTCGGGGCCTCACCACGAGGCAAGGACAGATTTGAGATTCCCTTTAACTCTAGAGCATGGCAAGATGAGTCCCACCGCGGACTATGAAGCACACTGTGTAGCCAGAGAAAACACATTTTCTTCCCAGACCAATGCGTACAATAGCCAGGGGCCTGTGAACAGCAGAGAATTTCAGGGAGCTTCAAGGCAGCATGAATGGAGCTATCAAAATGGATAAGGAAGTCTACTACCAACATGAGCCCATTTCCATAGGCACAAACAGCATACATCCCTGTGGTTTCAAAGAACTCAAAAGAGACACAGAGTACACACTGGTTCCTTCCCTGAATCAAATTCTCGAGGCAGGGTGTTCTGCATGTAGTGAACCGCCTCAACCAAGGAACGCCCTAGTTAGGCCTGGGGCCAGTGCCTCTTCAAAAGCCTGAAAAGCGTACTGGCGTTAAAATGCTGAAGATAAGCGACTACGGCCTCATGGAAACTGCTACACGCCCGGGTGCTACAGGAAAGACTGTGCTTTAGTTGCAATACGAACGCAACCGATTTTTTCCTGGAGTCAGGGTGACTTCAGGTAGGAGGTCCTGGAAGGAAGGCGAAGCCTAGTGTTTTTCTCAGTTCAGCTCAGACTAGGGAATGGGTGAGACTTCCACAGTATGTTGGATCTTGCCAAAACAGTGCTCGTGAACCTGTGCGAGTGCTGTGAATCAAGATATCACAAGAAAGAGTGCAGTGTGTTGCCCATGATTCAGCAGACACAGAGGAGCCCCGAGGGACCTATGGGCCACGTTGTTCTCAGCAGGCCTACAGAGGTGTGGAGGTAGTCAGGGATATTGGAATGAAAATGCTCCCTCGTGGGTCCTAGGAGTGCTGAAAAGGGTCCTTCCTTTAAAATAAAGCAGAACAGCGACTAAGAGCTCATGGAGAGAGCTGCATGCCTCCCTTTCTGCATGGCTACTCAGAGCCTTACCTCGAGGACAGGACAGATTTGAGATTCCCTTTAGCTCTAGAGCATGGCAAGATGAGTCCCACACCGGACTATGAAGCACACTGTGTAGCCAGAGAAAACACATTCTCTTCCCAGACCAATGCCTACAATAGCCAGGGGCCTGTCAACAGCAGAGAATTCAGGGATCTTCAAGGCAGCATGAATGGAGCTTTCAAAATGAAAAAGCAAGTCTACTACCAACATGCCCCCATTTCCATAGGCACAAACAGCATACATCCCTGTGGTTTCAAAGAACTCAAAAGAGACACAGAGTACACATTGGTTCCTTCCCTGAATCACATTCTCGAGGCAGAGTGTTCTGCATGTGGTGAACGGCCTCATCCAAGTAACATCCTAGCTAGGCCTCAGGGCCCGTGTCTCTTCAAAAGCCTGCAGTGCTATAGGAAAAACTGTGCTTTAGTTGCAAAAGGAAAGCAAGCCGTCTTACTCCTGGAGGCAGGGTGACTTCAGGTAGGAGGTCCTGATTGGAAGGAGAAGCCTAGTGTTTTTCTCTGTGCAGCTCAGACTAGGGATTGAGTGCGATTTCCACGGCATGTTGGAACTTGCTTGAACGTTGCTCTTGAACCTGTGCGAGTGCTGTGAATCAAGATATCACAAGAAAGTGCAGTGTGCTCCCCATGACTCAGCAGACACAGAGGACCTCCGTGGGACCTATGGGCCTCGTTGTTGTTCAGCGGGCCTACAGGGGTGTGGAGGTACTCAGTGATCTTGGAACTAAAATGATGCTCACCCGAGGGAGTTAGGAGTCCTGAAAAGGGTACGTCCTTTAAAATAAAGCAGAATAGCGACTAAGAGCACATGGAAAGAGCTGCATGCCTCCCTTTCTGCATGGCCACTCGGGGCCTCACCACGAGGCAAGGACAGATTTGAGATTCCCTTTAACTCTAGAGCATGGCAAGATGAGTCCCACCGCGGACTATGAAGCACACTGTGTAGCCAGAGAAAACACATTTTCTTCCCAGACCAATGCGTACAATAGCCAGGGGCCTGTGAACAGCAGAGAATTTCAGGGAGCTTCAAGGCAGCATGAATGGAGCTATCAAAATGGATAAGGAAGTCTACTACCAACATGAGCCCATTTCCATAGGCACAAACAGCATACATCCCTGTGGTTTCAAAGAACTCAAAAGAGACACAGAGTACACACTGGTTCCTTCCCTGAATCAAATTCTCGAGGCAGGGTGTTCTGCATGTAGTGAACCGCCTCAACCAAGGAACGCCCTAGTTAGGCCTGGGGCCAGTGCCTCTTCAAAAGCCTGAAAAGCGTACTGGCGTTAAAATGCTGAAGATAAGCGACTACGGCCTCATGGAAACTGCTACACGCCCGGGTGCTACAGGAAAGACTGTGCTTTAGTTGCAATACGAACGCAACCGATTTTTTCCTGGAGTCAGGGTGACTTCAGGTAGGAGGTCCTGGAAGGAAGGCGAAGCCTAGTGTTTTTCTCAGTTCAGCTCAGACTAGGGAATGGGTGAGACTTCCACAGTATGTTGGATCTTGCCAAAACAGTGCTCGTGAACCTGTGCGAGTGCTGTGAATCAAGATATCACAAGAAAGAGTGCAGTGTGTTGCCCATGATTCAGCAGACACAGAGGAGCCCCGAGGGACCTATGGGCCACGTTGTTCTCAGCAGGCCTACAGAGGTGTGGAGGTAGTCAGGGATATTGGAATGAAAATGCTCCCTCGTGGGTCCTAGGAGTGCTGAAAAGGGTCCTTCCTTTAAAATAAAGCAGAACAGCGACTAAGAGCTCATGGAGAGAGCTGCATGCCTCCCTTTCTGCATGGCTACTCAGAGCCTTACCTCGAGGACAGGACAGATTTGAGATTCCCTTTAGCTCTAGAGCATGGCAAGATGAGTCCCACACCGGACTATGAAGCACACTGTGTAGCCAGAGAAAACACATTTTCTTCCCAGACCAATGCCTACAATAGCCAGGGGCCTGTCAACAGCAGAGAATTCAGGGATCTTCAAGGCAGCATGAATGGAGCTTTCAAAATGAAAAAGCAAGTCTACTACCAACATGCCCCCATTTCCATAGGCACAAACAGCATACATCCCTGTGGTTTCAAAGAACTCAAAAGAGACACAGAGTACACATTGGTTCCTTCCCTGAATCACATTCTCGAGGCAGAGTGTTCTGCATGTGGTGAACGGCCTCATCCAAGTAACATCCTAGCTAGGCCTCAGGGCCCGTGTCTCTTCAAAAGCCTGCAGTGCTATAGGAAAAACTGTGCTTTAGTTGCAAAAGGAAAGCAAGCCGTCTTACTCCTGGAGGCAGGGTGACTTCAGGTAGGAGGTCCTGATTGGAAGGAGAAGCCTAGTGTTTTTCTCTGTGCAGCTCAGACTAGGGATTGAGTGCGATTTCCACGGCATGTTGGAACTTGCTTGAACGTTGCTCTTGAACCTGTGCGAGTGCTGTGAATCAAGATATCACAAGAAAGTGCAGTGTGCTCCCCATGACTCAGCAGACACAGAGGACCTCCGTGGGACCTATGGGCCTCGTTGTTGTTCAGCGGGCCTACAGGGGTGTGGAGGTACTCAGTGATCTTGGAACTAAAATGATGCTCACCCGAGGGAGTTAGGAGTCCTGAAAAGGGTACGTCCTTTAAAATAAAGCAGAATAGCGACTAAGAGCACATGGAAAGAGCTGCATGCCTCCCTTTCTGCATGGCCACTCGGGGCCTCACCACGAGGCAAGGACAGATTTGAGATTCCCTTTAACTCTAGAGCATGGCAAGATGAGTCCCACCGCGGACTATGAAGCACACTGTGTAGCCAGAGAAAACACATTTTCTTCCCAGACCAATGCGTACAATAGCCAGGGGCCTGTGAACAGCAGAGAATTTCAGGGAGCTTCAAGGCAGCATGAATGGAGCTATCAAAATGGATAAGGAAGTCTACTACCAACATGAGCCCATTTCCATAGGCACAAACAGCATACATCCCTGTGGTTTCAAAGAACTCAAAAGAGACACAGAGTACACACTGGTTCCTTCCCTGAATCAAATTCTCGAGGCAGGGTGTTCTGCATGTAGTGAACCGCCTCAACCAAGGAACGCCCTAGTTAGGCCTGGGGCCAGTGCCTCTTCAAAAGCCTGAAAAGCGTACTGGCGTTAAAATGCTGAAGATAAGCGACTACGGCCTCATGGAAACTGCTACACGCCCGGGTGCTACAGGAAAGACTGTGCTTTAGTTGCAATACGAACGCAACCGATTTTTTCCTGGAGTCAGGGTGACTTCAGGTAGGAGGTCCTGGAAGGAAGGCGAAGCCTAGTGTTTTTCTCAGTTCAGCTCAGACTAGGGAATGGGTGAGACTTCCACAGTATGTTGGATCTTGCCAAAACAGTGCTCGTGAACCTGTGCGAGTGCTGTGAATCAAGATATCACAAGAAAGAGTGCAGTGTGTTGCCCATGATTCAGCAGACACAGAGGAGCCCCGAGGGACCTATGGGCCACGTTGTTCTCAGCAGGCCTACAGAGGTGTGGAGGTAGTCAGGGATATTGGAATGAAAATGCTCCCTCGTGGGTCCTAGGAGTGCTGAAAAGGGTCCTTCCTTTAAAATAAAGCAGAACAGCGACTAAGAGCTCATGGAGAGAGCTGCATGCCTCCCTTTCTGCATGGCTACTCAGAGCCTTACCTCGAGGACAGGACAGATTTGAGATTCCCTTTAGCTCTAGAGCATGGCAAGATGAGTCCCACACCGGACTATGAAGCACACTGTGTAGCCAGAGAAAACACATTCTCTTCCCAGACCAATGCCTACAATAGCCAGGGGCCTGTCAACAGCAGAGAATTCAGGGATCTTCAAGGCAGCATGAATGGAGCTTTCAAAATGAAAAAGCAAGTCTACTACCAACATGCCCCCATTTCCATAGGCACAAACAGCATACATCCCTGTGGTTTCAAAGAACTCAAAAGAGACACAGAGTACACATTGGTTCCTTCCCTGAATCACATTCTCGAGGCAGAGTGTTCTGCATGTGGTGAACGGCCTCATCCAAGTAACATCCTAGCTAGGCCTCAGGGCCCGTGTCTCTTCAAAAGCCTGCAGTGCTATAGGAAAAACTGTGCTTTAGTTGCAAAAGGAAAGCAAGCCGTCTTACTCCTGGAGGCAGGGTGACTTCAGGTAGGAGGTCCTGATTGGAAGGAGAAGCCTAGTGTTTTTCTCTGTGCAGCTCAGACTAGGGATTGAGTGCGATTTCCACGGCATGTTGGAACTTGCTTGAACGTTGCTCTTGAACCTGTGCGAGTGCTGTGAATCAAGATATCACAAGAAAGTGCAGTGTGCTCCCCATGACTCAGCAGACACAGAGGACCTCCGTGGGACCTATGGGCCTCGTTGTTGTTCAGCGGGCCTACAGGGGTGTGGAGGTACTCAGTGATCTTGGAACTAAAATGATGCTCACCCGAGGGAGTTAGGAGTCCTGAAAAGGGTACGTCCTTTAAAATAAAGCAGAATAGCGACTAAGAGCACATGGAAAGAGCTGCATGCCTCCCTTTCTGCATGGCCACTCGGGGCCTCACCACGAGGCAAGGACAGATTTGAGATTCCCTTTAACTCTAGAGCATGGCAAGATGAGTCCCACCGCGGACTATGAAGCACACTGTGTAGCCAGAGAAAACACATTTTCTTCCCAGACCAATGCGTACAATAGCCAGGGGCCTGTGAACAGCAGAGAATTTCAGGGAGCTTCAAGGCAGCATGAATGGAGCTATCAAAATGGATAAGGAAGTCTACTACCAACATGAGCCCATTTCCATAGGCACAAACAGCATACATCCCTGTGGTTTCAAAGAACTCAAAAGAGACACAGAGTACACACTGGTTCCTTCCCTGAATCAAATTCTCGAGGCAGGGTGTTCTGCATGTAGTGAACCGCCTCAACCAAGGAACGCCCTAGTTAGGCCTGGGGCCAGTGCCTCTTCAAAAGCCTGAAAAGCGTACTGGCGTTAAAATGCTGAAGATAAGCGACTACGGCCTCATGGAAACTGCTACACGCCCGGGTGCTACAGGAAAGACTGTGCTTTAGTTGCAATACGAACGCAACCGATTTTTTCCTGGAGTCAGGGTGACTTCAGGTAGGAGGTCCTGGAAGGAAGGCGAAGCCTAGTGTTTTTCTCAGTTCAGCTCAGACTAGGGAATGGGTGAGACTTCCACAGTATGTTGGATCTTGCCAAAACAGTGCTCGTGAACCTGTGCGAGTGCTGTGAATCAAGATATCACAAGAAAGAGTGCAGTGTGTTGCCCATGATTCAGCAGACACAGAGGAGCCCCGAGGGACCTATGGGCCACGTTGTTCTCAGCAGGCCTACAGAGGTGTGGAGGTAGTCAGGGATATTGGAATGAAAATGCTCCCTCGTGGGTCCTAGGAGTGCTGAAAAGGGTCCTTCCTTTAAAATAAAGCAGAACAGCGACTAAGAGCTCATGGAGAGAGCTGCATGCCTCCCTTTCTGCATGGCTACTCAGAGCCTTACCTCGAGGACAGGACAGATTTGAGATTCCCTTTAGCTCTAGAGCATGGCAAGATGAGTCCCACACCGGACTATGAAGCACACTGTGTAGCCAGAGAAAACACATTCTCTTCCCAGACCAATGCCTACAATAGCCAGGGGCCTGTCAACAGCAGAGAATTCAGGGATCTTCAAGGCAGCATGAATGGAGCTTTCAAAATGAAAAAGCAAGTCTACTACCAACATGCCCCCATTTCCATAGGCACAAACAGCATACATCCCTGTGGTTTCAAAGAACTCAAAAGAGACACAGAGTACACATTGGTTCCTTCCCTGAATCACATTCTCGAGGCAGAGTGTTCTGCATGTGGTGAACGGCCTCATCCAAGTAACATCCTAGCTAGGCCTCAGGGCCCGTGTCTCTTCAAAAGCCTGCAGTGCTATAGGAAAAACTGTGCTTTAGTTGCAAAAGGAAAGCAAGCCGTCTTACTCCTGGAGGCAGGGTGACTTCAGGTAGGAGGTCCTGATTGGAAGGAGAAGCCTAGTGTTTTTCTCTGTGCAGCTCAGACTAGGGATTGAGTGCGATTTCCACGGCATGTTGGAACTTGCTTGAACGTTGCTCTTGAACCTGTGCGAGTGCTGTGAATCAAGATATCACAAGAAAGTGCAGTGTGCTCCCCATGACTCAGCAGACACAGAGGACCTCCGTGGGACCTATGGGCCTCGTTGTTGTTCAGCGGGCCTACAGGGGTGTGGAGGTACTCAGTGATCTTGGAACTAAAATGATGCTCACCCGAGGGAGTTAGGAGTCCTGAAAAGGGTACGTCCTTTAAAATAAAGCAGAATAGCGACTAAGAGCACATGGAAAGAGCTGCATGCCTCCCTTTCTGCATGGCCACTCGGGGCCTCACCACGAGGCAAGGACAGATTTGAGATTCCCTTTAACTCTAGAGCATGGCAAGATGAGTCCCACCGCGGACTATGAAGCACACTGTGTAGCCAGAGAAAACACATTCTCTTCCCAGACCAATGCCTACAATAGCCAGGGGCCTGTCAACAGCAGAGAATTCAGGGATCTTCAAGGCAGCATGAATGGAGCTTTCAAAATGAAAAAGCAAGTCTACTACCAACATGCCCCCATTTCCATAGGCACAAACAGCATACATCCCTGTGGTTTCAAAGAACTCAAAAGAGACACAGAGTACACATTGGTTCCTTCCCTGAATCACATTCTCGAGGCAGAGTGTTCTGCATGTGGTGAACGGCCTCATCCAAGTAACATCCTAGCTAGGCCTCAGGGCCCGTGTCTCTTCAAAAGCCTGCAGTGCTATAGGAAAAACTGTGCTTTAGTTGCAAAAGGAAAGCAAGCCGTCTTACTCCTGGAGGCAGGGTGACTTCAGGTAGGAGGTCCTGATTGGAAGGAGAAGCCTAGTGTTTTTCTCTGTGCAGCTCAGACTAGGGATTGAGTGCGATTTCCACGGCATGTTGGAACTTGCTTGAACGTTGCTCTTGAACCTGTGCGAGTGCTGTGAATCAAGATATCACAAGAAAGTGCAGTGTGCTCCCCATGACTCAGCAGACACAGAGGACCTCCGTGGGACCTATGGGCCTCGTTGTTGTTCAGCGGGCCTACAGGGGTGTGGAGGTACTCAGTGATCTTGGAACTAAAATGATGCTCACCCGAGGGAGTTAGGAGTCCTGAAAAGGGTACGTCCTTTAAAATAAAGCAGAATAGCGACTAAGAGCACATGGAAAGAGCTGCATGCCTCCCTTTCTGCATGGCCACTCGGGGCCTCACCACGAGGCAAGGACAGATTTGAGATTCCCTTTAACTCTAGAGCATGGCAAGATGAGTCCCACCGCGGACTATGAAGCACACTGTGTAGCCAGAGAAAACACATTTTCTTCCCAGACCAATGCGTACAATAGCCAGGGGCCTGTGAACAGCAGAGAATTTCAGGGAGCTTCAAGGCAGCATGAATGGAGCTATCAAAATGGATAAGGAAGTCTACTACCAACATGAGCCCATTTCCATAGGCACAAACAGCATACATCCCTGTGGTTTCAAAGAACTCAAAAGAGACACAGAGTACACACTGGTTCCTTCCCTGAATCAAATTCTCGAGGCAGGGTGTTCTGCATGTAGTGAACCGCCTCAACCAAGGAACGCCCTAGTTAGGCCTGGGGCCAGTGCCTCTTCAAAAGCCTGAAAAGCGTACTGGCGTTAAAATGCTGAAGATAAGCGACTACGGCCTCATGGAAACTGCTACACGCCCGGGTGCTACAGGAAAGACTGTGCTTTAGTTGCAATACGAACGCAACCGATTTTTTCCTGGAGTCAGGGTGACTTCAGGTAGGAGGTCCTGGAAGGAAGGCGAAGCCTAGTGTTTTTCTCAGTTCAGCTCAGACTAGGGAATGGGTGAGACTTCCACAGTATGTTGGATCTTGCCAAAACAGTGCTCGTGAACCTGTGCGAGTGCTGTGAATCAAGATATCACAAGAAAGAGTGCAGTGTGTTGCCCATGATTCAGCAGACACAGAGGAGCCCCGAGGGACCTATGGGCCACGTTGTTCTCAGCAGGCCTACAGAGGTGTGGAGGTAGTCAGGGATATTGGAATGAAAATGCTCCCTCGTGGGTCCTAGGAGTGCTGAAAAGGGTCCTTCCTTTAAAATAAAGCAGAACAGCGACTAAGAGCTCATGGAGAGAGCTGCATGCCTCCCTTTCTGCATGGCTACTCAGAGCCTTACCTCGAGGACAGGACAGATTTGAGATTCCCTTTAGCTCTAGAGCATGGCAAGATGAGTCCCACACCGGACTATGAAGCACACTGTGTAGCCAGAGAAAACACATTCTCTTCCCAGACCAATGCCTACAATAGCCAGGGGCCTGTCAACAGCAGAGAATTCAGGGATCTTCAAGGCAGCATGAATGGAGCTTTCAAAATGAAAAAGCAAGTCTACTACCAACATGCCCCCATTTCCATAGGCACAAACAGCATACATCCCTGTGGTTTCAAAGAACTCAAAAGAGACACAGAGTACACATTGGTTCCTTCCCTGAATCACATTCTCGAGGCAGAGTGTTCTGCATGTGGTGAACGGCCTCATCCAAGTAACATCCTAGCTAGGCCTCAGGGCCCGTGTCTCTTCAAAAGCCTGCAGTGCTATAGGAAAAACTGTGCTTTAGTTGCAAAAGGAAAGCAAGCCGTCTTACTCCTGGAGGCAGGGTGACTTCAGGTAGGAGGTCCTGATTGGAAGGAGAAGCCTAGTGTTTTTCTCTGTGCAGCTCAGACTAGGGATTGAGTGCGATTTCCACGGCATGTTGGAACTTGCTTGAACGTTGCTCTTGAACCTGTGCGAGTGCTGTGAATCAAGATATCACAAGAAAGTGCAGTGTGCTCCCCATGACTCAGCAGACACAGAGGACCTCCGTGGGACCTATGGGCCTCGTTGTTGTTCAGCGGGCCTACAGGGGTGTGGAGGTACTCAGTGATCTTGGAACTAAAATGATGCTCACCCGAGGGAGTTAGGAGTCCTGAAAAGGGTACGTCCTTTAAAATAAAGCAGAATAGCGACTAAGAGCACATGGAAAGAGCTGCATGCCTCCCTTTCTGCATGGCCACTCGGGGCCTCACCACGAGGCAAGGACAGATTTGAGATTCCCTTTAACTCTAGAGCATGGCAAGATGAGTCCCACCGCGGACTATGAAGCACACTGTGTAGCCAGAGAAAACACATTTTCTTCCCAGACCAATGCGTACAATAGCCAGGGGCCTGTGAACAGCAGAGAATTTCAGGGAGCTTCAAGGCAGCATGAATGGAGCTATCAAAATGGATAAGGAAGTCTACTACCAACATGAGCCCATTTCCATAGGCACAAACAGCATACATCCCTGTGGTTTCAAAGAACTCAAAAGAGACACAGAGTACACACTGGTTCCTTCCCTGAATCAAATTCTCGAAGCAGGGTGTTCTGCATGTAGTGAACCGCCTCAACCAAGGAACGCCCTAGTTAGGCCTGGGGCCAGTGCCTCTTCAAAAGCCTGAAAAGCGTACTGGCGTTAAAATGCTGAAGATAAGCGACTACGGCCTCATGGAAACTGCTACACGCCCGGGTGCTACAGGAAAGACTGTGCTTTAGTTGCAATACGAACGCAACCGATTTTTTCCTGGAGTCAGGGTGACTTCAGGTAGGAGGTCCTGGAAGGAAGGCGAAGCCTAGTGTTTTTCTCAGTTCAGCTCAGACTAGGGAATGGGTGAGACTTCCACAGTATGTTGGATCTTGCCAAAACAGTGCTCGTGAACCTGTGCGAGTGCTGTGAATCAAGATATCACAAGAAAGAGTGCAGTGTGTTGCCCATGATTCAGCAGACACAGAGGAGCCCCGAGGGACCTATGGGCCACGTTGTTCTCAGCAGGCCTACAGAGGTGTGGAGGTAGTCAGGGATATTGGAATGAAAATGCTCCCTCGTGGGTCCTAGGAGTGCTGAAAAGGGTCCTTCCTTTAAAATAAAGCAGAACAGCGACTAAGAGCTCATGGAGAGAGCTGCATGCCTCCCTTTCTGCATGGCTACTCAGAGCCTTACCTCGAGGACAGGACAGATTTGAGATTCCCTTTAGCTCTAGAGCATGGCAAGATGAGTCCCACACCGGACTATGAAGCACACTGTGTAGCCAGAGAAAACACATTTTCTTCCCAGACCAATGCCTACAATAGCCAGGGGCCTGTCAACAGCAGAGAATTCAGGGATCTTCAAGGCAGCATGAATGGAGCTTTCAAAATGAAAAAGCAAGTCTACTACCAACATGCCCCCATTTCCATAGGCACAAACAGCATACATCCCTGTGGTTTCAAAGAACTCAAAAGAGACACAGAGTACACATTGGTTCCTTCCCTGAATCACATTCTCGAGGCAGAGTGTTCTGCATGTGGTGAACGGCCTCATCCAAGTAACATCCTAGCTAGGCCTCAGGGCCCGTGTCTCTTCAAAAGCCTGCAGTGCTATAGGAAAAACTGTGCTTTAGTTGCAAAAGGAAAGCAAGCCGTCTTACTCCTGGAGGCAGGGTGACTTCAGGTAGGAGGTCCTGATTGGAAGGAGAAGCCTAGTGTTTTTCTCTGTGCAGCTCAGACTAGGGATTGAGTGCGATTTCCACGGCATGTTGGAACTTGCTTGAACGTTGCTCTTGAACCTGTGCGAGTGCTGTGAATCAAGATATCACAAGAAAGTGCAGTGTGCTCCCCATGACTCAGCAGACACAGAGGACCTCCGTGGGACCTATGGGCCTCGTTGTTGTTCAGCGGGCCTACAGGGGTGTGGAGGTACTCAGTGATCTTGGAACTAAAATGATGCTCACCCGAGGGAGTTAGGAGTCCTGAAAAGGGTACGTCCTTTAAAATAAAGCAGAATAGCGACTAAGAGCACATGGAAAGAGCTGCATGCCTCCCTTTCTGCATGGCCACTCGGGGCCTCACCACGAGGCAAGGACAGATTTGAGATTCCCTTTAACTCTAGAGCATGGCAAGATGAGTCCCACCGCGGACTATGAAGCACACTGTGTAGCCAGAGAAAACACATTTTCTTCCCAGACCAATGCGTACAATAGCCAGGGGCCTGTGAACAGCAGAGAATTTCAGGGAGCTTCAAGGCAGCATGAATGGAGCTATCAAAATGGATAAGGAAGTCTACTACCAACATGAGCCCATTTCCATAGGCACAAACAGCATACATCCCTGTGGTTTCAAAGAACTCAAAAGAGACACAGAGTACACACTGGTTCCTTCCCTGAATCAAATTCTCGAGGCAGGGTGTTCTGCATGTAGTGAACCGCCTCAACCAAGGAACGCCCTAGTTAGGCCTGGGGCCAGTGCCTCTTCAAAAGCCTGAAAAGCGTACTGGCGTTAAAATGCTGAAGATAAGCGACTACGGCCTCATGGAAACTGCTACACGCCCGGGTGCTACAGGAAAGACTGTGCTTTAGTTGCAATACGAACGCAACCGATTTTTTCCTGGAGTCAGGGTGACTTCAGGTAGGAGGTCCTGGAAGGAAGGCGAAGCCTAGTGTTTTTCTCAGTTCAGCTCAGACTAGGGAATGGGTGAGACTTCCACAGTATGTTGGATCTTGCCAAAACAGTGCTCGTGAACCTGTGCGAGTGCTGTGAATCAAGATATCACAAGAAAGAGTGCAGTGTGTTGCCCATGATTCAGCAGACACAGAGGAGCCCCGAGGGACCTATGGGCCACGTTGTTCTCAGCAGGCCTACAGAGGTGTGGAGGTAGTCAGGGATATTGGAATGAAAATGCTCCCTCGTGGGTCCTAGGAGTGCTGAAAAGGGTCCTTCCTTTAAAATAAAGCAGAACAGCGACTAAGAGCTCATGGAGAGAGCTGCATGCCTCCCTTTCTGCATGGCTACTCAGAGCCTTACCTCGAGGACAGGACAGATTTGAGATTCCCTTTAGCTCTAGAGCATGGCAAGATGAGTCCCACACCGGACTATGAAGCACACTGTGTAGCCAGAGAAAACACATTCTCTTCCCAGACCAATGCCTACAATAGCCAGGGGCCTGTCAACAGCAGAGAATTCAGGGATCTTCAAGGCAGCATGAATGGAGCTTTCAAAATGAAAAAGCAAGTCTACTACCAACATGCCCCCATTTCCATAGGCACAAACAGCATACATCCCTGTGGTTTCAAAGAACTCAAAAGAGACACAGAGTACACATTGGTTCCTTCCCTGAATCACATTCTCGAGGCAGAGTGTTCTGCATGTGGTGAACGGCCTCATCCAAGTAACATCCTAGCTAGGCCTCAGGGCCCGTGTCTCTTCAAAAGCCTGCAGTGCTATAGGAAAAACTGTGCTTTAGTTGCAAAAGGAAAGCAAGCCGTCTTACTCCTGGAGGCAGGGTGACTTCAGGTAGGAGGTCCTGATTGGAAGGAGAAGCCTAGTGTTTTTCTCTGTGCAGCTCAGACTAGGGATTGAGTGCGATTTCCACGGCATGTTGGAACTTGCTTGAACGTTGCTCTTGAACCTGTGCGAGTGCTGTGAATCAAGATATCACAAGAAAGTGCAGTGTGCTCCCCATGACTCAGCAGACACAGAGGACCTCCGTGGGACCTATGGGCCTCGTTGTTGTTCAGCGGGCCTACAGGGGTGTGGAGGTACTCAGTGATCTTGGAACTAAAATGATGCTCACCCGAGGGAGTTAGGAGTCCTGAAAAGGGTACGTCCTTTAAAATAAAGCAGAATAGCGACTAAGAGCACATGGAAAGAGCTGCATGCCTCCCTTTCTGCATGGCCACTCGGGGCCTCACCACGAGGCAAGGACAGATTTGAGATTCCCTTTAACTCTAGAGCATGGCAAGATGAGTCCCACCGCGGACTATGAAGCACACTGTGTAGCCAGAGAAAACACATTTTCTTCCCAGACCAATGCGTACAATAGCCAGGGGCCTGTGAACAGCAGAGAATTTCAGGGAGCTTCAAGGCAGCATGAATGGAGCTATCAAAATGGATAAGGAAGTCTACTACCAACATGAGCCCATTTCCATAGGCACAAACAGCATACATCCCTGTGGTTTCAAAGAACTCAAAAGAGACACAGAGTACACACTGGTTCCTTCCCTGAATCAAATTCTCGAGGCAGGGTGTTCTGCATGTAGTGAACCGCCTCAACCAAGGAACGCCCTAGTTAGGCCTGGGGCCAGTGCCTCTTCAAAAGCCTGAAAAGCGTACTGGCGTTAAAATGCTGAAGATAAGCGACTACGGCCTCATGGAAACTGCTACACGCCCGGGTGCTACAGGAAAGACTGTGCTTTAGTTGCAATACGAACGCAACCGATTTTTTCCTGGAGTCAGGGTGACTTCAGGTAGGAGGTCCTGGAAGGAAGGCGAAGCCTAGTGTTTTTCTCAGTTCAGCTCAGACTAGGGAATGGGTGAGACTTCCACAGTATGTTGGATCTTGCCAAAACAGTGCTCGTGAACCTGTGCGAGTGCTGTGAATCAAGATATCACAAGAAAGAGTGCAGTGTGTTGCCCATGATTCAGCAGACACAGAGGAGCCCCGAGGGACCTATGGGCCACGTTGTTCTCAGCAGGCCTACAGAGGTGTGGAGGTAGTCAGGGATATTGGAATGAAAATGCTCCCTCGTGGGTCCTAGGAGTGCTGAAAAGGGTCCTTCCTTTAAAATAAAGCAGAACAGCGACTAAGAGCTCATGGAGAGAGCTGCATGCCTCCCTTTCTGCATGGCTACTCAGAGCCTTACCTCGAGGACAGGACAGATTTGAGATTCCCTTTAGCTCTAGAGCATGGCAAGATGAGTCCCACACCGGACTATGAAGCACACTGTGTAGCCAGAGAAAACACATTTTCTTCCCAGACCAATGCCTACAATAGCCAGGGGCCTGTCAACAGCAGAGAATTCAGGGATCTTCAAGGCAGCATGAATGGAGCTTTCAAAATGAAAAAGCAAGTCTACTACCAACATGCCCCCATTTCCATAGGCACAAACAGCATACATCCCTGTGGTTTCAAAGAACTCAAAAGAGACACAGAGTACACATTGGTTCCTTCCCTGAATCACATTCTCGAGGCAGAGTGTTCTGCATGTGGTGAACGGCCTCATCCAAGTAACATCCTAGCTAGGCCTCAGGGCCCGTGTCTCTTCAAAAGCCTGCAGTGCTATAGGAAAAACTGTGCTTTAGTTGCAAAAGGAAAGCAAGCCGTCTTACTCCTGGAGGCAGGGTGACTTCAGGTAGGAGGTCCTGATTGGAAGGAGAAGCCTAGTGTTTTTCTCTGTGCAGCTCAGACTAGGGATTGAGTGCGATTTCCACGGCATGTTGGAACTTGCTTGAACGTTGCTCTTGAACCTGTGCGAGTGCTGTGAATCAAGATATCACAAGAAAGTGCAGTGTGCTCCCCATGACTCAGCAGACACAGAGGACCTCCGTGGGACCTATGGGCCTCGTTGTTGTTCAGCGGGCCTACAGGGGTGTGGAGGTACTCAGTGATCTTGGAACTAAAATGATGCTCACCCGAGGGAGTTAGGAGTCCTGAAAAGGGTACGTCCTTTAAAATAAAGCAGAATAGCGACTAAGAGCACATGGAAAGAGCTGCATGCCTCCCTTTCTGCATGGCCACTCGGGGCCTCACCACGAGGCAAGGACAGATTTGAGATTCCCTTTAACTCTAGAGCATGGCAAGATGAGTCCCACCGCGGACTATGAAGCACACTGTGTAGCCAGAGAAAACACATTTTCTTCCCAGACCAATGCGTACAATAGCCAGGGGCCTGTGAACAGCAGAGAATTTCAGGGAGCTTCAAGGCAGCATGAATGGAGCTATCAAAATGGATAAGGAAGTCTACTACCAACATGAGCCCATTTCCATAGGCACAAACAGCATACATCCCTGTGGTTTCAAAGAACTCAAAAGAGACACAGAGTACACACTGGTTCCTTCCCTGAATCAAATTCTCGAGGCAGGGTGTTCTGCATGTAGTGAACCGCCTCAACCAAGGAACGCCCTAGTTAGGCCTGGGGCCAGTGCCTCTTCAAAAGCCTGAAAAGCGTACTGGCGTTAAAATGCTGAAGATAAGCGACTACGGCCTCATGGAAACTGCTACACGCCCGGGTGCTACAGGAAAGACTGTGCTTTAGTTGCAATACGAACGCAACCGATTTTTTCCTGGAGTCAGGGTGACTTCAGGTAGGAGGTCCTGGAAGGAAGGCGAAGCCTAGTGTTTTTCTCAGTTCAGCTCAGACTAGGGAATGGGTGAGACTTCCACAGTATGTTGGATCTTGCCAAAACAGTGCTCGTGAACCTGTGCGAGTGCTGTGAATCAAGATATCACAAGAAAGAGTGCAGTGTGTTGCCCATGATTCAGCAGACACAGAGGAGCCCCGAGGGACCTATGGGCCACGTTGTTCTCAGCAGGCCTACAGAGGTGTGGAGGTAGTCAGGGATATTGGAATGAAAATGCTCCCTCGTGGGTCCTAGGAGTGCTGAAAAGGGTCCTTCCTTTAAAATAAAGCAGAACAGCGACTAAGAGCTCATGGAGAGAGCTGCATGCCTCCCTTTCTGCATGGCTACTCAGAGCCTTACCTCGAGGACAGGACAGATTTGAGATTCCCTTTAGCTCTAGAGCATGGCAAGATGAGTCCCACACCGGACTATGAAGCACACTGTGTAGCCAGAGAAAACACATTCTCTTCCCAGACCAATGCCTACAATAGCCAGGGGCCTGTCAACAGCAGAGAATTCAGGGATCTTCAAGGCAGCATGAATGGAGCTTTCAAAATGAAAAAGCAAGTCTACTACCAACATGCCCCCATTTCCATAGGCACAAACAGCATACATCCCTGTGGTTTCAAAGAACTCAAAAGAGACACAGAGTACACATTGGTTCCTTCCCTGAATCACATTCTCGAGGCAGAGTGTTCTGCATGTGGTGAACGGCCTCATCCAAGTAACATCCTAGCTAGGCCTCAGGGCCCGTGTCTCTTCAAAAGCCTGCAGTGCTATAGGAAAAACTGTGCTTTAGTTGCAAAAGGAAAGCAAGCCGTCTTACTCCTGGAGGCAGGGTGACTTCAGGTAGGAGGTCCTGATTGGAAGGAGAAGCCTAGTGTTTTTCTCTGTGCAGCTCAGACTAGGGATTGAGTGCGATTTCCACGGCATGTTGGAACTTGCTTGAACGTTGCTCTTGAACCTGTGCGAGTGCTGTGAATCAAGATATCACAAGAAAGTGCAGTGTGCTCCCCATGACTCAGCAGACACAGAGGACCTCCGTGGGACCTATGGGCCTCGTTGTTGTTCAGCGGGCCTACAGGGGTGTGGAGGTACTCAGTGATCTTGGAACTAAAATGATGCTCACCCGAGGGAGTTAGGAGTCCTGAAAAGGGTACGTCCTTTAAAATAAAGCAGAATAGCGACTAAGAGCACATGGAAAGAGCTGCATGCCTCCCTTTCTGCATGGCCACTCGGGGCCTCACCACGAGGCAAGGACAGATTTGAGATTCCCTTTAACTCTAGAGCATGGCAAGATGAGTCCCACCGCGGACTATGAAGCACACTGTGTAGCCAGAGAAAACACATTTTCTTCCCAGACCAATGCGTACAATAGCCAGGGGCCTGTGAACAGCAGAGAATTTCAGGGAGCTTCAAGGCAGCATGAATGGAGCTATCAAAATGGATAAGGAAGTCTACTACCAACATGAGCCCATTTCCATAGGCACAAACAGCATACATCCCTGTGGTTTCAAAGAACTCAAAAGAGACACAGAGTACACACTGGTTCCTTCCCTGAATCAAATTCTCGAGGCAGGGTGTTCTGCATGTAGTGAACCGCCTCAACCAAGGAACGCCCTAGTTAGGCCTGGGGCCAGTGCCTCTTCAAAAGCCTGAAAAGCGTACTGGCGTTAAAATGCTGAAGATAAGCGACTACGGCCTCATGGAAACTGCTACACGCCCGGGTGCTACAGGAAAGACTGTGCTTTAGTTGCAATACGAACGCAACCGATTTTTTCCTGGAGTCAGGGTGACTTCAGGTAGGAGGTCCTGGAAGGAAGGCGAAGCCTAGTGTTTTTCTCAGTTCAGCTCAGACTAGGGAATGGGTGAGACTTCCACAGTATGTTGGATCTTGCCAAAACAGTGCTCGTGAACCTGTGCGAGTGCTGTGAATCAAGATATCACAAGAAAGAGTGCAGTGTGTTGCCCATGATTCAGCAGACACAGAGGAGCCCCGAGGGACCTATGGGCCACGTTGTTCTCAGCAGGCCTACAGAGGTGTGGAGGTAGTCAGGGATATTGGAATGAAAATGCTCCCTCGTGGGTCCTAGGAGTGCTGAAAAGGGTCCTTCCTTTAAAATAAAGCAGAACAGCGACTAAGAGCTCATGGAGAGAGCTGCATGCCTCCCTTTCTGCATGGCTACTCAGAGCCTTACCTCGAGGACAGGACAGATTTGAGATTCCCTTTAGCTCTAGAGCATGGCAAGATGAGTCCCACACCGGACTATGAAGCACACTGTGTAGCCAGAGAAAACACATTCTCTTCCCAGACCAATGCCTACAATAGCCAGGGGCCTGTCAACAGCAGAGAATTCAGGGATCTTCAAGGCAGCATGAATGGAGCTTTCAAAATGAAAAAGCAAGTCTACTACCAACATGCCCCCATTTCCATAGGCACAAACAGCATACATCCCTGTGGTTTCAAAGAACTCAAAAGAGACACAGAGTACACATTGGTTCCTTCCCTGAATCACATTCTCGAGGCAGAGTGTTCTGCATGTGGTGAACGGCCTCATCCAAGTAACATCCTAGCTAGGCCTCAGGGCCCGTGTCTCTTCAAAAGCCTGCAGTGCTATAGGAAAAACTGTGCTTTAGTTGCAAAAGGAAAGCAAGCCGTCTTACTCCTGGAGGCAGGGTGACTTCAGGTAGGAGGTCCTGATTGGAAGGAGAAGCCTAGTGTTTTTCTCTGTGCAGCTCAGACTAGGGATTGAGTGCGATTTCCACGGCATGTTGGAACTTGCTTGAACGTTGCTCTTGAACCTGTGCGAGTGCTGTGAATCAAGATATCACAAGAAAGTGCAGTGTGCTCCCCATGACTCAGCAGACACAGAGGACCTCCGTGGGACCTATGGGCCTCGTTGTTGTTCAGCGGGCCTACAGGGGTGTGGAGGTACTCAGTGATCTTGGAACTAAAATGATGCTCACCCGAGGGAGTTAGGAGTCCTGAAAAGGGTACGTCCTTTAAAATAAAGCAGAATAGCGACTAAGAGCACATGGAAAGAGCTGCATGCCTCCCTTTCTGCATGGCCACTCGGGGCCTCACCACGAGGCAAGGACAGATTTGAGATTCCCTTTAACTCTAGAGCATGGCAAGATGAGTCCCACCGCGGACTATGAAGCACACTGTGTAGCCAGAGAAAACACATTTTCTTCCCAGACCAATGCGTACAATAGCCAGGGGCCTGTGAACAGCAGAGAATTTCAGGGAGCTTCAAGGCAGCATGAATGGAGCTATCAAAATGGATAAGGAAGTCTACTACCAACATGAGCCCATTTCCATAGGCACAAACAGCATACATCCCTGTGGTTTCAAAGAACTCAAAAGAGACACAGAGTACACACTGGTTCCTTCCCTGAATCAAATTCTCGAGGCAGGGTGTTCTGCATGTAGTGAACCGCCTCAACCAAGGAACGCCCTAGTTAGGCCTGGGGCCAGTGCCTCTTCAAAAGCCTGAAAAGCGTACTGGCGTTAAAATGCTGAAGATAAGCGACTACGGCCTCATGGAAACTGCTACACGCCCGGGTGCTACAGGAAAGACTGTGCTTTAGTTGCAATACGAACGCAACCGATTTTTTCCTGGAGTCAGGGTGACTTCAGGTAGGAGGTCCTGGAAGGAAGGCGAAGCCTAGTGTTTTTCTCAGTTCAGCTCAGACTAGGGAATGGGTGAGACTTCCACAGTATGTTGGATCTTGCCAAAACAGTGCTCGTGAACCTGTGCGAGTGCTGTGAATCAAGATATCACAAGAAAGAGTGCAGTGTGTTGCCCATGATTCAGCAGACACAGAGGAGCCCCGAGGGACCTATGGGCCACGTTGTTCTCAGCAGGCCTACAGAGGTGTGGAGGTAGTCAGGGATATTGGAATGAAAATGCTCCCTCGTGGGTCCTAGGAGTGCTGAAAAGGGTCCTTCCTTTAAAATAAAGCAGAACAGCGACTAAGAGCTCATGGAGAGAGCTGCATGCCTCCCTTTCTGCATGGCTACTCAGAGCCTTACCTCGAGGACAGGACAGATTTGAGATTCCCTTTAGCTCTAGAGCATGGCAAGATGAGTCCCACACCGGACTATGAAGCACACTGTGTAGCCAGAGAAAACACATTCTCTTCCCAGACCAATGCCTACAATAGCCAGGGGCCTGTCAACAGCAGAGAATTCAGGGATCTTCAAGGCAGCATGAATGGAGCTTTCAAAATGAAAAAGCAAGTCTACTACCAACATGCCCCCATTTCCATAGGCACAAACAGCATACATCCCTGTGGTTTCAAAGAACTCAAAAGAGACACAGAGTACACATTGGTTCCTTCCCTGAATCACATTCTCGAGGCAGAGTGTTCTGCATGTGGTGAACGGCCTCATCCAAGTAACATCCTAGCTAGGCCTCAGGGCCCGTGTCTCTTCAAAAGCCTGCAGTGCTATAGGAAAAACTGTGCTTTAGTTGCAAAAGGAAAGCAAGCCGTCTTACTCCTGGAGGCAGGGTGACTTCAGGTAGGAGGTCCTGATTGGAAGGAGAAGCCTAGTGTTTTTCTCTGTGCAGCTCAGACTAGGGATTGAGTGCGATTTCCACGGCATGTTGGAACTTGCTTGAACGTTGCTCTTGAACCTGTGCGAGTGCTGTGAATCAAGATATCACAAGAAAGTGCAGTGTGCTCCCCATGACTCAGCAGACACAGAGGACCTCCGTGGGACCTATGGGCCTCGTTGTTGTTCAGCGGGCCTACAGGGGTGTGGAGGTACTCAGTGATCTTGGAACTAAAATGATGCTCACCCGAGGGAGTTAGGAGTCCTGAAAAGGGTACGTCCTTTAAAATAAAGCAGAATAGCGACTAAGAGCACATGGAAAGAGCTGCATGCCTCCCTTTCTGCATGGCCACTCGGGGCCTCACCACGAGGCAAGGACAGATTTGAGATTCCCTTTAACTCTAGAGCATGGCAAGATGAGTCCCACCGCGGACTATGAAGCACACTGTGTAGCCAGAGAAAACACATTTTCTTCCCAGACCAATGCGTACAATAGCCAGGGGCCTGTGAACAGCAGAGAATTTCAGGGAGCTTCAAGGCAGCATGAATGGAGCTATCAAAATGGATAAGGAAGTCTACTACCAACATGAGCCCATTTCCATAGGCACAAACAGCATACATCCCTGTGGTTTCAAAGAACTCAAAAGAGACACAGAGTACACACTGGTTCCTTCCCTGAATCAAATTCTCGAGGCAGGGTGTTCTGCATGTAGTGAACCGCCTCAACCAAGGAACGCCCTAGTTAGGCCTGGGGCCAGTGCCTCTTCAAAAGCCTGAAAAGCGTACTGGCGTTAAAATGCTGAAGATAAGCGACTACGGCCTCATGGAAACTGCTACACGCCCGGGTGCTACAGGAAAGACTGTGCTTTAGTTGCAATACGAACGCAACCGATTTTTTCCTGGAGTCAGGGTGACTTCAGGTAGGAGGTCCTGGAAGGAAGGCGAAGCCTAGTGTTTTTCTCAGTTCAGCTCAGACTAGGGAATGGGTGAGACTTCCACAGTATGTTGGATCTTGCCAAAACAGTGCTCGTGAACCTGTGCGAGTGCTGTGAATCAAGATATCACAAGAAAGAGTGCAGTGTGTTGCCCATGATTCAGCAGACACAGAGGAGCCCCGAGGGACCTATGGGCCACGTTGTTCTCAGCAGGCCTACAGAGGTGTGGAGGTAGTCAGGGATATTGGAATGAAAATGCTCCCTCGTGGGTCCTAGGAGTGCTGAAAAGGGTCCTTCCTTTAAAATAAAGCAGAACAGCGACTAAGAGCTCATGGAGAGAGCTGCATGCCTCCCTTTCTGCATGGCTACTCAGAGCCTTACCTCGAGGACAGGACAGATTTGAGATTCCCTTTAGCTCTAGAGCATGGCAAGATGAGTCCCACACCGGACTATGAAGCACACTGTGTAGCCAGAGAAAACACATTCTCTTCCCAGACCAATGCCTACAATAGCCAGGGGCCTGTCAACAGCAGAGAATTCAGGGATCTTCAAGGCAGCATGAATGGAGCTTTCAAAATGAAAAAGCAAGTCTACTACCAACATGCCCCCATTTCCATAGGCACAAACAGCATACATCCCTGTGGTTTCAAAGAACTCAAAAGAGACACAGAGTACACATTGGTTCCTTCCCTGAATCACATTCTCGAGGCAGAGTGTTCTGCATGTGGTGAACGGCCTCATCCAAGTAACATCCTAGCTAGGCCTCAGGGCCCGTGTCTCTTCAAAAGCCTGCAGTGCTATAGGAAAAACTGTGCTTTAGTTGCAAAAGGAAAGCAAGCCGTCTTACTCCTGGAGGCAGGGTGACTTCAGGTAGGAGGTCCTGATTGGAAGGAGAAGCCTAGTGTTTTTCTCTGTGCAGCTCAGACTAGGGATTGAGTGCGATTTCCACGGCATGTTGGAACTTGCTTGAACGTTGCTCTTGAACCTGTGCGAGTGCTGTGAATCAAGATATCACAAGAAAGTGCAGTGTGCTCCCCATGACTCAGCAGACACAGAGGACCTCCGTGGGACCTATGGGCCTCGTTGTTGTTCAGCGGGCCTACAGGGGTGTGGAGGTACTCAGTGATCTTGGAACTAAAATGATGCTCACCCGAGGGAGTTAGGAGTCCTGAAAAGGGTACGTCCTTTAAAATAAAGCAGAATAGCGACTAAGAGCACATGGAAAGAGCTGCATGCCTCCCTTTCTGCATGGCCACTCGGGGCCTCACCACGAGGCAAGGACAGATTTGAGATTCCCTTTAACTCTAGAGCATGGCAAGATGAGTCCCACCGCGGACTATGAAGCACACTGTGTAGCCAGAGAAAACACATTTTCTTCCCAGACCAATGCGTACAATAGCCAGGGGCCTGTGAACAGCAGAGAATTTCAGGGAGCTTCAAGGCAGCATGAATGGAGCTATCAAAATGGATAAGGAAGTCTACTACCAACATGAGCCCATTTCCATAGGCACAAACAGCATACATCCCTGTGGTTTCAAAGAACTCAAAAGAGACACAGAGTACACACTGGTTCCTTCCCTGAATCAAATTCTCGAGGCAGGGTGTTCTGCATGTAGTGAACCGCCTCAACCAAGGAACGCCCTAGTTAGGCCTGGGGCCAGTGCCTCTTCAAAAGCCTGAAAAGCGTACTGGCGTTAAAATGCTGAAGATAAGCGACTACGGCCTCATGGAAACTGCTACACGCCCGGGTGCTACAGGAAAGACTGTGCTTTAGTTGCAATACGAACGCAACCGATTTTTTCCTGGAGTCAGGGTGACTTCAGGTAGGAGGTCCTGGAAGGAAGGCGAAGCCTAGTGTTTTTCTCAGTTCAGCTCAGACTAGGGAATGGGTGAGACTTCCACAGTATGTTGGATCTTGCCAAAACAGTGCTCGTGAACCTGTGCGAGTGCTGTGAATCAAGATATCACAAGAAAGAGTGCAGTGTGTTGCCCATGATTCAGCAGACACAGAGGAGCCCCGAGGGACCTATGGGCCACGTTGTTCTCAGCAGGCCTACAGAGGTGTGGAGGTAGTCAGGGATATTGGAATGAAAATGCTCCCTCGTGGGTCCTAGGAGTGCTGAAAAGGGTCCTTCCTTTAAAATAAAGCAGAACAGCGACTAAGAGCTCATGGAGAGAGCTGCATGCCTCCCTTTCTGCATGGCTACTCAGAGCCTTACCTCGAGGACAGGACAGATTTGAGATTCCCTTTAGCTCTAGAGCATGGCAAGATGAGTCCCACACCGGACTATGAAGCACACTGTGTAGCCAGAGAAAACACATTCTCTTCCCAGACCAATGCCTACAATAGCCAGGGGCCTGTCAACAGCAGAGAATTCAGGGATCTTCAAGGCAGCATGAATGGAGCTTTCAAAATGAAAAAGCAAGTCTACTACCAACATGCCCCCATTTCCATAGGCACAAACAGCATACATCCCTGTGGTTTCAAAGAACTCAAAAGAGACACAGAGTACACATTGGTTCCTTCCCTGAATCACATTCTCGAGGCAGAGTGTTCTGCATGTGGTGAACGGCCTCATCCAAGTAACATCCTAGCTAGGCCTCAGGGCCCGTGTCTCTTCAAAAGCCTGCAGTGCTATAGGAAAAACTGTGCTTTAGTTGCAAAAGGAAAGCAAGCCGTCTTACTCCTGGAGGCAGGGTGACTTCAGGTAGGAGGTCCTGATTGGAAGGAGAAGCCTAGTGTTTTTCTCTGTGCAGCTCAGACTAGGGATTGAGTGCGATTTCCACGGCATGTTGGAACTTGCTTGAACGTTGCTCTTGAACCTGTGCGAGTGCTGTGAATCAAGATATCACAAGAAAGTGCAGTGTGCTCCCCATGACTCAGCAGACACAGAGGACCTCCGTGGGACCTATGGGCCTCGTTGTTGTTCAGCGGGCCTACAGGGGTGTGGAGGTACTCAGTGATCTTGGAACTAAAATGATGCTCACCCGAGGGAGTTAGGAGTCCTGAAAAGGGTACGTCCTTTAAAATAAAGCAGAATAG
>NW_028124483.1:0-62716 GCF_965194825.1 Balaenoptera physalus
TTTAGAAAACACACAATGGCTGCTTAACGGGAAAGGTGAGGTGGGGTGATGAATAAAACAAGGGTTTCAAATTAGCTCAGATACCGTTCCATAAACCCAATATGTACTAGACAAGACCTACTCCTTGCTCAGTGAATTGGACTCAAAACCCCCTATTCACGGCCCAAGAATATATCTGACTAGTAAGAATCTTAAAACCTATGTATTGATATCTCTCTGTAAGTGAGTCAAGTGGGTGTGAAGTGACAGAAACACAGCAGTGAAAAGCAGCTAAACCCCATTATAAAAATCAATTACTTTTAAAAACCTGTGAAAAAAAGACAGTGAAAGAGAGAGAAATTCTTACAAAATTCGTTTAGGGGCAGTTATGCTACCTGGATTGACCATATCTAGACCCACAGCTGATTGAGACATAAGGGTGGACACTCTTGGGGATGAGAGGTTTGGTGAGGTTGGGTGAGGAAACGCAGACCCTTTAAAGTAATACTGCGTGGTACCCATCCCATGGGTCCCAAATCTCCAGGTTCAAGGGCATCTTCCTACATCGAAAACATGCATGAGAAACCCAGAAGATGGTACACCGTGTGATCGTGAAAGGTTTCTAAAACGCACCTCATTTCTCATCTCCTTGTGCTCGGGTTCGCCATTCCAGCTGCTTTACTAGCAATCTCCCTCCTTGGAGAATCAGCACCTTTAACCTCCTGTTCCGTACAGGTTGCAATTTGTCCTGAGGATGAACGGGAAGAGGGGAAAACAATGAGAGACTAGCTCTAGGTGTTGAGACAGGCACAGGTCACTCTATTTTCCCATCAGGAAGAAGAATTAAGCACAGGCTCAGCCTGCCGCCCGGGACCAGAATAGAGCCTGAAGCAATCCTGCGCTTTTGCGGCCAGCTCCCAAGAAAGCGAGTTGAAAAATGGAGATCAGGGGCACTGCAATTCACAAACCTGCAGACTTATAAATGATCACTCTCGTCCACAAATATATTGAGGGAAGGCAACGAAGAGGATTTGAAAGCAAGGCAGAATTGCAGGAAACAGATTTCAGGAGGGAGAGTCAAATTGCCTTTAAAGCACAGGAAAAGCGGCAAAACCTCGACAAGATGCCCTTGGCCAAAAAGGGCGTATGCGTTTTTTCCTGAATATATTGAGGAAAAAACGCATACGCCCTTTTTGGCCAACCAAGCAACCTGGAAAGGCAAATCAGCGCTACAAAGAAGTCTCGCTTCCCATCGGTCAAAAGGGCCATGCTGAATAAAGTGTCAAAACCAGAAATGCAGGGCGGGCCAAGAGGAAACGGGAGCCTTGTTACGATGATGGGCGGGATGTAAATTGCCAACAGCCACTCTGGAGAAGTGTACGATGTGTCCTGAAACATCTAAAAAACTCAGCTTAGAGAGCATAGGGAACTTCCACTCATGGGCGTATAAAGTGGGAAAATTAAAAACCAGCAAGACACAGGCACCCCAAAGTTTAGGGCTGCTCTGTTGACAAGAACCTCCAACTTCGTTACACCTTAAATATCCCAGGAAAGAGAAAAATGGATAAAGAAGTTGTGGTCCTTATGTACAATGGAATATCACTCAGCCATGAAATCAACGTCATAAGGCTAGTAGCAGCATGATGAGTGGATTTAGGTACGACGATTCTAAGTGAAATAAGTCACACAGAAAAAGACACTTATCATAAGATATCACTTATAGAGGGAATGAAAAAACCGCTACCCTTGAACTGAATTACAAAACAGAACAGAGTCACACGTTTAGAAAACACACAATGGCTGCTTAACGGGAAAGGTGAGGTGGGGTGATGAATAAAACAAGGGTTTCAAATTAGCTCAGATACCGTTCCATAAACCCAATATGTACTAGACAAGACCTACTCCTTGCTCAGTGAATTGGACTCAAAACCTCCTATTCACGGCCCAAGAATATATCTGACTAGTAAGAATCTTAAAACCTATGTATTGATATCTCTCTGTAAGTGAGTCAAGTGGGTGTGAAGTGACATAAACACAGCAGTGAAAAGCAGCTAAACCCCATTATAAAAATCAATTACTTTTAAAAACCTGTGAAAAAAAGACAGTGAAAGAGAGAGAAATTCTTACAAAATTCGTTTAGGGGCAGTTATGCTACCTGGATTGACCATATCTAGACCCACAGCTGATTGAGACATAAGGGTGGACACTCTTGGGGATGAGAGGTTTGGTGAGGTTGGGTGAGTAAACGCAGACCCTTTAAAGTAATACTGCGTGGTACCCATCCCATGGGTCCCAAATCTCCAGGTTCAAGGGCATCTTCCTACATCGAAAACATGCATGAGAAACCCAGAAGATGGTACACCGTGTGATCGCGAAAGGTTTCTAAAACGCACCTCATTTCTCATCTCCTTGTGCTCGGTTTCGCCATTCCAGCTGCTTTACTAGCAATCTCCCTCCTTGGAGAATCAGCACCTTTAACCTCCTGTTCCGTACAGGTTGCAATTTGTCCTGAGGATGAACGGGAAGAGGGGAAAACAATGAGAGACTAGCTCTAGGTGTTGAGACAGGCACAGGTCACTCTATTTTCCCATCAGGAAGAAGAATTAACCACAGGCTCAGCCTGCCGCCCGGGACCAGAATAGGGCCTGAAGCAATCCTGCGCTTTTGCGGCCAGCTCCCAAGAAAGCGAGTTGAAAAATGGAGCTCAGGCGCACTGCAATTCACAAACCTGCAGACTTATAAATGATCACTCTCGTCCACAAATATATTGAGGGAAGGCAACGAAGAGGATTTGAAAGCAAGGCAGAATTGCAGGAAACAGATTTCAGGAGGGAGAGTCAAATCGCCTTTAAAGCACAGGAAAAGCGGCAAAACCTCGACAAGATGCCCTTGGCCAAAAAGGGCGTATGCGTTTTTTCCTGAATATATTCAGGAAAAAACGCATACGCCCTTTTTGGCCAAGCAAGCAACCTGGAAAGGCAAATCAGCGCTACAAAGAAGTCTCGCTTCCCATCGGTCAAAAGGGCCATGCTGAATAAAGTGTCAAAACCAGAAATGCAGGGCAGGCCATGAGGAAACGGGAGCCTTGTTACGATGATGGGCGGGATGTAAATTGCCAACAGCCACTCTGGAGAAGTGTACGATGTGTCCTGAAACATCTAAAAAACTCAGCTTAGAGAGCATAGGGCACTTCCACTCATGGGCGTATAAAGTGGGAAAATTAAAAACCAGCAAGACACAGGCACCCCAAAGTTTAGGGCTGCTCTGTTGACAAGAACCTCCAACTTCGTTACACCTTAAATATCCCAGGAAAGAGAAAAATGGATAAAGAAGTTGTGGTCCTTATGTACAATGGAATATCACTCAGCCATGAAATCAACGTCATAAGGCTAGTAGCAGCATGATGAGTGGATTTAGGTACGACGATTCTAAGTGAAATAAGTCACACAGAAAAAGACACTTATCATAAGATATCACTTATAGAGGGAATGAAAAAACCGCTACCCTTGAACTGAATTACAAAACAGAACAGAGTCACACGTTTAGAAAACACACAATGGCTGCTTAACGGGAAAGGTGAGGTGGGGTGATGAATAAAACAAGGGTTTCAAATTAGCTCAGATACCGTTCCATAAACCCAATATGTACTAGACAAGACCTACTCCTTGCTCAGTGAATTGGACTCAAAACCCCCTATTCACGGCCCAAGAATATATCTGACTAGTAAGAATCTTAAAACCTATGTATTGATATCTCTCTGTAAGTGAGTCAAGTGGGTGTGAAGTGACAGAAACACAGCAGTGAAAAGCAGCTAAACCCCATTATAAAAATCAATTACTTTTAAAAACCTGTGAAAAAAAGACAGTGAAAGAGAGAGAAATTCTTACAAAATTCGTTTAGGGGCAGATATGCTACCTGGATTGACCATATCTAGACCCACAGCTGATTGAGACATAAGGGTGGACACTCTTGGGGATGAGAGGTTTGGTGAGGTTGGGTGAGGAAACGCAGACCCTTTAAAGTAATACTGCGTGGTACCCATCCCATGGGTCCCAAATCTCCAGGTTCAAGGGCATCTTCCTACATCGAAAACATGCATGAGAAACCCAGAAGATGGTACACCGTGTGATCGCGAAAGGTTTCTAAAACGCACCTCATTTCTCATCTCCTTGTGCTCGGGTTCGCCATTCCAGCTGCTTTACTAGCAATCTCCCTCCTTGGAGAATCAGCACCTTTAACCTCCTGTTCCGTACAGGTTGCAATTTGTCCTGAGGATGAACGGGAAGAGGGGAAAACAATGAGAGACTAGCTCTAGGTGTTGAGACAGGCACAGGTCACTCTATTTTCCCATCAGGAAGAAGAATTAACCACAGGCTCAGCCTGCCGCCCGGGACCAGAATAGGGCCTGAAGCAATCCTGCGCTTTTGCGGCCAGCTCCCAAGAAAGCGAGTTGAAAAATGGAGCTCAGGCGCACTGCAATTCACAAACCTGCAGACTTATAAATGATCACTCTCGTCCACAAATATATTGAGGGAAGGCAACGAAGAGGATTTGAAAGCAAGGCAGAATTGCAGGAAACAGATTTCAGGAGGGAGAGTCAAATCGCCTTTAAAGCACAGGAAAAGCGGCAAAACCTCGACAAGATGCCCTTGGCCAAAAAGGGCGTATGCGTTTTTTCCTGAATATATTCAGGAAAAAACGCATACGCCCTTTTTGGCCAAGCAAGCAACCTGGAAAGGCAAATCAGCGCTACAAAGAAGTCTCGCTTCCCATCGGTCAAAAGGGCCATGCTGAATAAAGTGTCAAAACCAGAAATGCAGGGCAGGCCATGAGGAAACGGGAGCCTTGTTACGATGATGGGCGGGATGTAAATTGCCAACAGCCACTCTGGAGAAGTGTACGATGTGTCCTGAAACATCTAAAAAACTCAGCTTAGAGAGCATAGGGCACTTCCACTCATGGGCGTATAAAGTGGGAAAATTAAAAACCAGCAAGACACAGGCACCCCAAAGTTTAGGGCTGCTCTGTTGACAAGAACCTCCAACTTCGTTACACCTTAAATATCCCAGGAAAGAGAAAAATGGATAAAGAAGTTGTGGTCCTTATGTACAATGGAATATCACTCAGCCATGAAATCAACGTCATAAGGCTAGTAGCAGCATGATGAGTGGATTTAGGTACGACGATTCTAAGTGAAATAAGTCACACAGAAAAAGACACTTATCATAAGATATCACTTATAGAGGGAATGAAAAAACCGCTACCCTTGAACTGAATTACAAAACAGAACAGAGTCACACGTTTAGAAAACACACAATGGCTGCTTAACGGGAAAGGTGAGGTGGGGTGATGAATAAAACAAGGGTTTCAAATTAGCTCAGATACCGTTCCATAAACCCAATATGTACTAGACAAGACCTACTCCTTGCTCAGTGAATTGGACTCAAAACCCCCTATTCACGGCCCAAGAATATATCTGACTAGTAAGAATCTTAAAACCTATGTATTGATATCTCTCTGTAAGTGAGTCAAGTGGGTGTGAAGTGACAGAAACACAGCAGTGAAAAGCAGCTAAACCCCATTATAAAAATCAATTACTTTTAAAAACCTGTGAAAAAAAGACAGTGAAAGAGAGAGAAATTCTTACAAAATTCGTTTAGGGGCAGTTATGCTACCTGGATTGACCATATCTAGACCCACAGCTGATTGAGACATAAGGTTGGACACTCTTGGGGATGAGAGGTTTGGTGAGGTTGGGTGAGGAAACGCAGACCCTTTAAAGTAATACTGCGTGGTACCCATCCCATGGGTCCCAAATCTCCAGGTTCAAGGGCATCTTCCTACATCGAAAACATGCATGAGAAACCCAGAAGATGGTACACCGTGTGATCGCGAAAGGTTTCTAAAACGCACCTCATTTCTCATCTCCTTGTGCTCGGGTTCGCCATTCCAGCTGCTTTACTAGCAATCTCCCTCCTTGGAGAATCAGCACCTTTAACCTCCTGTTCCGTACAGGTTGCAATTTGTCCTGAGGATGAACGGGAAGAGGGGAAAACAATGAGAGACTAGCTCTAGGTGTTGAGACAGGCACAGGTCACTCTATTTTCCCATCAGGAAGAAGAATTAACCACAGGCTCAGCCTGCCGCCCGGGACCAGAATAGGGCCTGAAGCAATCCTGCGCTTTTGCGGCCAGCTCCCAAGAAAGCGAGTTGAAAAATGGAGCTCAGGCGCACTGCAATTCACAAACCTGCAGACTTATAAATGATCACTCTCGTCCACAAATATATTGAGGGAAGGCAACGAAGAGGATTTGAAAGCAAGGCAGAATTGCAGGAAACAGATTTCAGGAGGGAGAGTCAAATCGCCTTTAAAGCACAGGAAAAGCGGCAAAACCTCGACAAGATGCCCTTGGCCAAAAAGGGCGTATGCGTTTTTTCCTGAATATATTCAGGAAAAAACGCATACGCCCTTTTTGGCCAACCAAGCAACCTGGAAAGGCAAATCAGCGCTACAAAGAAGTCTCGCTTCCCATCGTTCAAAAGGGCCATGCTGAATAAAGTGTCAAAACCAGAAATGCAGGGCAGGCCATGAGGAAACGGGAGCCTTGTTACGATGATGGGCGGGATGTAAATTGCCAACAGCCACTCTGGAGAAGTGTACGATGTGTCCTGAAACATCTAAAAAACTCAGCTTAGAGAGCATAGGGCACTTCCACTCATGGGCGTATAAAGTGGGAAAATTAAAAACCAGCAAGACACAGGCACCCCAAAGATTAGGGCTGCTCTGTTGACAAGAACCTCCAACTTCGTTACACCTTAAATATCCCAGGAAAGAGAAAAATGGATAAAGAAGTTGTGGTCCTTATGTACAATGGAATATCACTCAGCCATGAAATCAACGTCATAAGGCTAGTAGCAGCATGATGAGTGGATTTAGGTACGACGATTCTAAGTGAAATAAGTCACACAGAAAAAGACACTTATCATAAGATATCACTTATAGAGGGAATGAAAAAACCGCTACCCTTGAACTGAATTACAAAACAGAACAGAGTCACACGTTTAGAAAACACACAATGGCTGCTTAACGGGAAAGGTGAGGTGGGGTGATGAATAAAACAAGGGTTTCAAATTAGCTCAGATACCGTTCCATAAACCCAATATGTACTAGACAAGACCTACTCCTTGCTCAGTGAATTGGACTCAAAACCCCCTATTCACGGCCCAAGAATATATCTCACTAGTAAGAATCTTAAAACCTATGTATTGATATCTCTCTGTAAGTGAGTCAAGTGGGTGTGAAGTGACAGAAACACAGCAGTGAAAAGCAGCTAAACCCCATTATAAAAATCAATTACTTTTAAAAACCTGTGAAAAAAAGACAGTGAAAGAGAGAGAAATTCTTACAAAATTCGTTTAGGGGCAGTTATGCTACCTGGATTGACCATATCTAGACCCACAGCTGATTGAGACATAAGGGTGGACACTCTTGGGGATGAGAGGTTTGGTGAGGTTGGGTGAGGAAACGCAGACCCTTTAAAGTAATACTGCGTGGTACCCATCCCATGGGTCCCAAATCTCCAGGTTCAAGGGCATCTTCCTACATCGAAAACATGCATGAGAAACCCAGAAGATGGTACACCGTGTGATCGTGAAAGGTTTCTAAAACGCACCTCATTTCTCATCTCCTTGTGCTCGGGTTCGCCATTCCAGCTGCTTTACTAGCAATCTCCCTCCTTGGAGAATCAGCACCTTTAACCTCCTGTTCCGTACAGGTTGCAATTTGTCCTGAGGATGAACGGGAAGAGGGGAAAACAATGAGAGACTAGCTCTAGGTGTTGAGACAGGCACAGGTCACTCTATTTTCCCATCAGGAAGAAGAATTAAGCACAGGCTCAGCCTGCCGCCCGGGACCAGAATAGAGCCTGAAGCAATCCTGCGCTTTTGCGGCCAGCTCCCAAGAAAGCGAGTTGAAAAATGGAGATCAGGGGCACTGCAATTCACAAACCTGCAGACTTATAAATGATCACTCTCGTCCACAAATATATTGAGGGAAGGCAACGAAGAGGATTTGAAAGCAAGGCAGAATTGCAGGAAACAGATTTCAGGAGGGAGAGTCAAATCGCCTTTAAAGCACAGGAAAAGCGGCAAAACCTCGACAAGATGCCCTTGGCCAAAAAGGGCGTATGCGTTTTTTCCTGAATATATTGAGGAAAAAACGCATACGCCCTTTTTGGCCAACCAAGCAACCTGGAAAGTCAAATCAGCGCTACAAAGAAGTCTCGCTTCCCATCGGTCAAAAGGGCCATTCTGAATAAAGTGTCAAAACCAGAAATGCAGGGCAGGCCATGAGGAAACGGGAGCCTTGTTACGATGATGGGCGGGATGTAAATTGCCAACAGCCACTCTGGAGAAGTGTACGATGTGTCCTGAAACATCTAAAAAACTCAGCTTAGAGAGCATAGGGAACTTCCACTCATGGGCGTATAAAGTGGGAAAATTAAAAACCAGCAAGACACAGGCACCCCAAAGTTTAGGGCTGCTCTGTTGACAAGAACCTCCAACTTCGTTACACCTTAAATATCCCAGGAAAGAGAAAAATGGATAAAGAAGTTGTGGTCCTTATGTACAATGGAATATCACTCAGCCATGAAATCAACGTCATAAGGCTAGTAGCAGCATGATGAGTGGATTTAGGTACGACGATTCTAAGTGAAATAAGTCACACAGAAAAAGACACTTATCATAAGATATCACTTATAGAGGGAATGAAAAAACCGCTACCCTTGAACTGAATTACAAAACAGAACAGAGTCACACGTTTAGAAAACACACAATGGCTGCTTAACGGGAAAGGTGAGGTGGGGTGATGAATAAAACAAGGGTTTCAAATTAGCTCAGATACCGTTCCATAAACCCAATATGTACTAGACAAGACCTACTCCTTGCTCAGTGAATTGGACTCAAAACCTCCTATTCACGGCCCAAGAATATATCTGACTAGTAAGAATCTTAAAACCTATGTATTGATATCTCTCTGTAAGTGAGTCAAGTGGGTGTGAAGTGACATAAACACAGCAGTGAAAAGCAGCTAAACCCCATTATAAAAATCAATTACTTTTAAAAACCTGTGAAAAAAAGACAGTGAAAGAGAGAGAAATTCTTACAAAATTCGTTTAGGGGCAGTTATGCTACCTGGATTGACCATATCTAGACCCACAGCTGATTGAGACATAAGGGTGGACACTCTTGGGGATGAGAGGTTTGGTGAGGTTGGGTGAGGAAACGCAGACCCTTTAAAGTAATACTGCGTGGTACCCATCCCATGGGTCCCAAATCTCCAGGTTCAAGGGCATCTTCCTACATCGAAAACATGCATGAGAAACCCAGAAGATGGTACACCGTGTGATCGCGAAAGGTTTCTAAAACGCACCTCATTTCTCATCTCCTTGTGCTCGGGTTCGCCATTCCAGCTGCTTTACTAGCAATCTCCCTCCTTGGAGAATCAGCACCTTTAACCTCCTGTTCCGTACAGGTTGCAATTTGTCCTGAGGATGAACGGGAAGAGGGGAAAACAATGAGAGACTAGCTCTAGGTGTTGAGACAGGCACAGGTCACTCTATTTTCCCATCAGGAAGAAGAATTAACCACAGGCTCAGCCTGCCGCCCGGGACCAGAATAGGGCCTGAAGCAATCCTGCGCTTTTGCGGCCAGCTCCCAAGAAAGCGAGTTGAAAAATGGAGCTCAGGCGCACTGCAATTCACAAACCTGCAGACTTATAAATGATCACTCTCGTCCACAAATATATTGAGGGAAGGCAACGAAGAGGATTTGAAAGCAAGGCAGAATTGCAGGAAACAGATTTCAGGAGGGAGAGTCAAATCGCCTTTAAAGCACAGGAAAAGCGGCAAAACCTCGACAAGATGCCCTTGGCCAAAAAGGGCGTATGCGTTTTTTCCTGAATATATTCAGGAAAAAACGCATACGCCCTTTTTGGCCAAGCAAGCAACCTGGAAAGGCAAATCAGCGCTACAAAGAAGTCTCGCTTCCCATCGGTCAAAAGGGCCATGCTGAATAAAGTGTCAAAACCAGAAATGCAGGGCAGGCCATGAGGAAACGGGAGCCTTGTTACGATGATGGGCGGGATGTAAATTGCCAACAGCCACTCTGGAGAAGTGTACGATGTGTCCTGAAACATCTAAAAAACTCAGCTTAGAGAGCATAGGGCACTTCCACTCATGGGCGTATAAAGTGGGAAAATTAAAAACCAGCAAGACACAGGCACCCCAAAGTTTAGGGCTGCTCTGTTGACAAGAACCTCCAACTTCGTTACACCTTAAATATCCCAGGAAAGAGAAAAATGGATAAAGAAGTTGTGGTCCTTATGTACAATGGAATATCACTCAGCCATGAAATCAACGTCATAAGGCTAGTAGCAGCATGATGAGTGGATTTAGGTACGACGATTCTAAGTGAAATAAGTCACACAGAAAAAGACACTTATCATAAGATATCACTTATAGAGGGAATGAAAAAACCGCTACCCTTGAACTGAATTACAAAACAGAACAGAGTCACACGTTTAGAAAACACACAATGGCTGCTTAACGGGAAAGGTGAGGTGGGGTGATGAATAAAACAAGGGTTTCAAATTAGCTCAGATACCGTTCCATAAACCCAATATGTACTAGACAAGACCTACTCCTTGCTCAGTGAATTGGACTCAAAACCCCCTATTCACGGCCCAAGAATATATCTGACTAGTAAGAATCTTAAAACCTATGTATTGATATCTCTCTGTAAGTGAGTCAAGTGGGTGTGAAGTGACAGAAACACAGCAGTGAAAAGCAGCTAAACCCCATTATAAAAATCAATTACTTTTAAAAACCTGTGAAAAAAAGACAGTGAAAGAGAGAGAAATTCTTACAAAATTCGTTTAGGGGCAGATATGCTACCTGGATTGACCATATCTAGACCCACAGCTGATTGAGACATAAGGGTGGACACTCTTGGGGATGAGAGGTTTGGTGAGGTTGGGTGAGGAAACGCAGACCCTTTAAAGTAATACTGCGTGGTACCCATCCCATGGGTCCCAAATCTCCAGGTTCAAGGGCATCTTCCTACATCGAAAACATGCATGAGAAACCCAGAAGATGGTACACCGTGTGATCGCGAAAGGTTTCTAAAACGCACCTCATTTCTCATCTCCTTGTGCTCGGGTTCGCCATTCCAGCTGCTTTACTAGCAATCTCCCTCCTTGGAGAATCAGCACCTTTAACCTCCTGTTCCGTACAGGTTGCAATTTGTCCTGAGGATGAACGGGAAGAGGGGAAAACAATGAGAGACTAGCTCTAGGTGTTGAGACAGGCACAGGTCACTCTATTTTCCCATCAGGAAGAAGAATTAACCACAGGCTCAGCCTGCCGCCCGGGACCAGAATAGGGCCTGAAGCAATCCTGCGCTTTTGCGGCCAGCTCCCAAGAAAGCGAGTTGAAAAATGGAGCTCAGGCGCACTGCAATTCACAAACCTGCAGACTTATAAATGATCACTCTCGTCCACAAATATATTGAGGGAAGGCAACGAAGAGGATTTGAAAGCAAGGCAGAATTGCAGGAAACAGATTTCAGGAGGGAGAGTCAAATCGCCTTTAAAGCACAGGAAAAGCGGCAAAACCTCGACAAGATGCCCTTGGCCAAAAAGGGCGTATGCGTTTTTTCCTGAATATATTCAGGAAAAAACGCATACGCCCTTTTTGGCCAACCAAGCAACCTGGAAAGGCAAATCAGCGCTACAAAGAAGTCTCGCTTCCCATCGTTCAAAAGGGCCATGCTGAATAAAGTGTCAAAACCAGAAATGCAGGGCAGGCCATGAGGAAACGGGAGCCTTGTTACGATGATGGGCGGGATGTAAATTGCCAACAGCCACTCTGGAGAAGTGTACGATGTGTCCTGAAACATCTAAAAAACTCAGCTTAGAGAGCATAGGGCACTTCCACTCATGGGCGTATAAAGTGGGAAAATTAAAAACCAGCAAGACACAGGCACCCCAAAGATTAGGGCTGCTCTGTTGACAAGAACCTCCAACTTCGTTACACCTTAAATATCCCAGGAAAGAGAAAAATGGATAAAGAAGTTGTGGTCCTTATGTACAATGGAATATCACTCAGCCATGAAATCAACGTCATAAGGCTAGTAGCAGCATGATGAGTGGATTTAGGTACGACGATTCTAAGTGAAATAAGTCACACAGAAAAAGACACTTATCATAAGATATCACTTATAGAGGGAATGAAAAAACCGCTACCCTTGAACTGAATTACAAAACAGAACAGAGTCACACGTTTAGAAAACACACAATGGCTGCTTAACGGGAAAGGTGAGGTGGGGTGATGAATAAAACAAGGGTTTCAAATTAGCTCAGATACCGTTCCATAAACCCAATATGTACTAGACAAGACCTACTCCTTGCTCAGTGAATTGGACTCAAAACCCCCTATTCACGGCCCAAGAATATATCTGACTAGTAAGAATCTTAAAACCTATGTATTGATATCTCTCTGTAAGTGAGTCAAGTGGGTGTGAAGTGACAGAAACACAGCAGTGAAAAGCAGCTAAACCCCATTATAAAAATCAATTACTTTTAAAAACCTGTGAAAAAAAGACAGTGAAAGAGAGAGAAATTCTTACAAAATTCGTTTAGGGGCAGTTATGCTACCTGGATTGACCATATCTAGACCCACAGCTGATTGAGACATAAGGGTGGACACTCTTGGGGATGAGAGGTTTGGTGAGGTTGGGTGAGGAAACGCAGACCCTTTAAAGTAATACTGCGTGGTACCCATCCCATGGGTCCCAAATCTCCAGGTTCAAGGGCATCTTCCTACATCGAAAACATGCATGAGAAACCCAGAAGATGGTACACCGTGTGATCGTGAAAGGTTTCTAAAACGCACCTCATTTCTCATCTCCTTGTGCTCGGGTTCGCCATTCCAGCTGCTTTACTAGCAATCTCCCTCCTTGGAGAATCAGCACCTTTAACCTCCTGTTCCGTACAGGTTGCAATTTGTCCTGAGGATGAACGGGAAGAGGGGAAAACAATGAGAGACTAGCTCTAGGTGTTGAGACAGGCACAGGTCACTCTATTTTCCCATCAGGAAGAAGAATTAAGCACAGGCTCAGCCTGCCGCCCGGGACCAGAATAGAGCCTGAAGCAATCCTGCGCTTTTGCGGCCAGCTCCCAAGAAAGCGAGTTGAAAAATGGAGATCAGGGGCACTGCAATTCACAAACCTGCAGACTTATAAATGATCACTCTCGTCCACAAATATATTGAGGGAAGGCAACGAAGAGGATTTGAAAGCAAGGCAGAATTGCAGGAAACAGATTTCAGGAGGGAGAGTCAAATCGCCTTTAAAGCACAGGAAAAGCGGCAAAACCTCGACAAGATGCCCTTGGCCAAAAAGGGCGTATGCGTTTTTTCCTGAATATATTGAGGAAAAAACGCATACGCCCTTTTTGGCCAACCAAGCAACCTGGAAAGTCAAATCAGCGCTACAAAGAAGTCTCGCTTCCCATCGGTCAAAAGGGCCATTCTGAATAAAGTGTCAAAACCAGAAATGCAGGGCAGGCCATGAGGAAACGGGAGCCTTGTTACGATGATGGGCGGGATGTAAATTGCCAACAGCCACTCTGGAGAAGTGTACGATGTGTCCTGAAACATCTAAAAAACTCAGCTTAGAGAGCATAGGGAACTTCCACTCATGGGCGTATAAAGTGGGAAAATTAAAAACCAGCAAGACACAGGCACCCCAAAGTTTAGGGCTGCTCTGTTGACAAGAACCTCCAACTTCGTTACACCTTAAATATCCCAGGAAAGAGAAAAATGGATAAAGAAGTTGTGGTCCTTATGTACAATGGAATATCACTCAGCCATGAAATCAACGTCATAAGGCTAGTAGCAGCATGATGAGTGGATTTAGGTACGACGATTCTAAGTGAAATAAGTCACACAGAAAAAGACACTTATCATAAGATATCACTTATAGAGGGAATGAAAAAACCGCTACCCTTGAACTGAATTACAAAACAGAACAGAGTCACACGTTTAGAAAACACACAATGGCTGCTTAACGGGAAAGGTGAGGTGGGGTGATGAATAAAACAAGGGTTTCAAATTAGCTCAGATACCGTTCCATAAACCCAATATGTACTAGACAAGACCTACTCCTTGCTCAGTGAATTGGACTCAAAACCTCCTATTCACGGCCCAAGAATATATCTGACTAGTAAGAATCTTAAAACCTATGTATTGATATCTCTCTGTAAGTGAGTCAAGTGGGTGTGAAGTGACATAAACACAGCAGTGAAAAGCAGCTAAACCCCATTATAAAAATCAATTACTTTTAAAAACCTGTGAAAAAAAGACAGTGAAAGAGAGAGAAATTCTTACAAAATTCGTTTAGGGGCAGTTATGCTACCTGGATTGACCATATCTAGACCCACAGCTGATTGAGACATAAGGGTGGACACTCTTGGGGATGAGAGGTTTGGTGAGGTTGGGTGAGTAAACGCAGACCCTTTAAAGTAATACTGCGTGGTACCCATCCCATGGGTCCCAAATCTCCAGGTTCAAGGGCATCTTCCTACATCGAAAACATGCATGAGAAACCCAGAAGATGGTACACCGTGTGATCGCGAAAGGTTTCTAAAACGCACCTCATTTCTCATCTCCTTGTGCTCGGGTTCGCCATTCCAGCTGCTTTACTAGCAATCTCCCTCCTTGGAGAATCAGCACCTTTAACCTCCTGTTCCGTACAGGTTGCAATTTGTCCTGAGGATGAACGGGAAGAGGGGAAAACAATGAGAGACTAGCTCTAGGTGTTGAGACAGGCACAGGTCACTCTATTTTCCCATCAGGAAGAAGAATTAACCACAGGCTCAGCCTGCCGCCCGGGACCAGAATAGGGCCTGAAGCAATCCTGCGCTTTTGCGGCCAGCTCCCAAGAAAGCGAGTTGAAAAATGGAGCTCAGGCGCACTGCAATTCACAAACCTGCAGACTTATAAATGATCACTCTCGTCCACAAATATATTGAGGGAAGGCAACGAAGAGGATTTGAAAGCAAGGCAGAATTGCAGGAAACAGATTTCAGGAGGGAGAGTCAAATCGCCTTTAAAGCACAGGAAAAGCGGCAAAACCTCGACAAGATGCCCTTGGCCAAAAAGGGCGTATGCGTTTTTTCCTGAATATATTCAGGAAAAAACGCATACGCCCTTTTTGGCCAAGCAAGCAACCTGGAAAGGCAAATCAGCGCTACAAAGAAGTCTCGCTTCCCATCGGTCAAAAGGGCCATGCTGAATAAAGTGTCAAAACCAGAAATGCAGGGCAGGCCATGAGGAAACGGGAGCCTTGTTACGATGATGGGCGGGATGTAAATTGCCAACAGCCACTCTGGAGAAGTGTACGATGTGTCCTGAAACATCTAAAAAACTCAGCTTAGAGAGCATAGGGCACTTCCACTCATGGGCGTATAAAGTGGGAAAATTAAAAACCAGCAAGACACAGGCACCCCAAAGTTTAGGGCTGCTCTGTTGACAAGAACCTCCAACTTCGTTACACCTTAAATATCCCAGGAAAGAGAAAAATGGATAAAGAAGTTGTGGTCCTTATGTACAATGGAATATCACTCAGCCATGAAATCAACGTCATAAGGCTAGTAGCAGCATGATGAGTGGATTTAGGTACGACGATTCTAAGTGAAATAAGTCACACAGAAAAAGACACTTATCATAAGATATCACTTATAGAGGGAATGAAAAAACCGCTACCCTTGAACTGAATTACAAAACAGAACAGAGTCACACGTTTAGAAAACACACAATGGCTGCTTAACGGGAAAGGTGAGGTGGGGTGATGAATAAAACAAGGGTTTCAAATTAGCTCAGATACCGTTCCATAAACCCAATATGTACTAGACAAGACCTACTCCTTGCTCAGTGAATTGGACTCAAAACCCCCTATTCACGGCCCAAGAATATATCTGACTAGTAAGAATCTTAAAACCTATGTATTGATATCTCTCTGTAAGTGAGTCAAGTGGGTGTGAAGTGACAGAAACACAGCAGTGAAAAGCAGCTAAACCCCATTATAAAAATCAATTACTTTTAAAAACCTGTGAAAAAAAGACAGTGAAAGAGAGAGAAATTCTTACAAAATTCGTTTAGGGGCAGATATGCTACCTGGATTGACCATATCTAGACCCACAGCTGATTGAGACATAAGGGTGGACACTCTTGGGGATGAGAGGTTTGGTGAGGTTGGGTGAGGAAACGCAGACCCTTTAAAGTAATACTGCGTGGTACCCATCCCATGGGTCCCAAATCTCCAGGTTCAAGGGCATCTTCCTACATCGAAAACATGCATGAGAAACCCAGAAGATGGTACACCGTGTGATCGTGAAAGGTTTCTAAAACGCACCTCATTTCTCATCTCCTTGTGCTCGGGTTCGCCATTCCAGCTGCTTTACTAGCAATCTCCCTCCTTGGAGAATCAGCACCTTTAACCTCCTGTTCCGTACAGGTTGCAATTTGTCCTGAGGATGAACGGGAAGAGGGGAAAACAATGAGAGACTAGCTCTAGGTGTTGAGACAGGCACAGGTCACTCTATTTTCCCATCAGGAAGAAGAATTAAGCACAGGCTCAGCCTGCCGCCCGGGACCAGAATAGAGCCTGAAGCAATCCTGCGCTTTTGCGGCCAGCTCCCAAGAAAGCGAGTTGAAAAATGGAGATCAGGGGCACTGCAATTCACAAACCTGCAGACTTATAAATGATCACTCTCGTCCACAAATATATTGAGGGAAGGCAACGAAGAGGATTTGAAAGCAAGGCAGAATTGCAGGAAACAGATTTCAGGAGGGAGAGTCAAATCGCCTTTAAAGCACAGGAAAAGCGGCAAAACCTCGACAAGATGCCCTTGGCCAAAAAGGGCGTATGCGTTTTTTCCTGAATATATTGAGGAAAAAACGCATACGCCCTTTTTGGCCAACCAAGCAACCTGGAAAGGCAAATCAGCGCTACAAAGAAGTCTCGCTTCCCATCGGTCAAAAGGGCCATGCTGAATAAAGTGTCAAAACCAGAAATGCAGGGCAGGCCATGAGGAAACGGGAGCCTTGTTACGATGATGGGCGGGATGTAAATTGCCAACAGCCACTCTGGAGAAGTGTACGATGTGTCCTGAAACATCTAAAAAACTCAGCTTAGAGAGCATAGGGAACTTCCACTCATGGGCGTATAAAGTGGGAAAATTAAAAACCAGCAAGACACAGGCACCCCAAAGTTTAGGGCTGCTCTGTTGACAAGAACCTCCAACTTCGTTACACCTTAAATATCCCAGGAAAGAGAAAAATGGATAAAGAAGTTGTGGTCCTTATGTACAATGGAATATCACTCAGCCATGAAATCAACGTCATAAGGCTAGTAGCAGCATGATGAGTGGATTTAGGTACGACGATTCTAAGTGAAATAAGTCACACAGAAAAAGACACTTATCATAAGATATCACTTATAGAGGGAATGAAAAAACCGCTACCCTTGAACTGAATTACAAAACAGAACAGAGTCACACGTTTAGAAAACACACAATGGCTGCTTAACGGGAAAGGTGAGGTGGGGTGATGAATAAAACAAGGGTTTCAAATTAGCTCAGATACCGTTCCATAAACCCAATATGTACTAGACAAGACCTACTCCTTGCTCAGTGAATTGGACTCAAAACCCCCTATTCACGGCCCAAGAATATATCTGACTAGTAAGAATCTTAAAACCTATGTATTGATATCTCTCTGTAAGTGAGTCAAGTGGGTGTGAAGTGACAGAAACACAGCAGTGAAAAGCAGCTAAACCCCATTATAAAAATCAATTACTTTTAAAAACCTGTGAAAAAAAGACAGTGAAAGAGAGAGAAATTCTTACAAAATTCGTTTAGGGGCAGATATGCTACCTGGATTGACCATATCTAGACCCACAGCTGATTGAGACATAAGGGTGGACACTCTTGGGGATGAGAGGTTTGGTGAGGTTGGGTGAGGAAACGCAGACCCTTTAAAGTAATACTGCGTGGTACCCATCCCATGGGTCCCAAATCTCCAGGTTCAAGGGCATCTTCCTACATCGAAAACATGCATGAGAAACCCAGAAGATGGTACACCGTGTGATCGTGAAAGGTTTCTAAAACGCACCTCATTTCTCATCTCCTTGTGCTCGGGTTCGCCATTCCAGCTGCTTTACTAGCAATCTCCCTCCTTGGAGAATCAGCACCTTTAACCTCCTGTTCCGTACAGGTTGCAATTTGTCCTGAGGATGAACGGGAAGAGGGGAAAACAATGAGAGACTAGCTCTAGGTGTTGAGACAGGCACAGGTCACTCTATTTTCCCATCAGGAAGAAGAATTAAGCACAGGCTCAGCCTGCCGCCCGGGACCAGAATAGAGCCTGAAGCAATCCTGCGCTTTTGCGGCCAGCTCCCAAGAAAGCGAGTTGAAAAATGGAGATCAGGGGCACTGCAATTCACAAACCTGCAGACTTATAAATGATCACTCTCGTCCACAAATATATTGAGGGAAGGCAACGAAGAGGATTTGAAAGCAAGGCAGAATTGCAGGAAACAGATTTCAGGAGGGAGAGTCAAATCGCCTTTAAAGCACAGGAAAAGCGGCAAAACCTCGACAAGATGCCCTTGGCCAAAAAGGGCGTATGCGTTTTTTCCTGAATATATTGAGGAAAAAACGCATACGCCCTTTTTGGCCAACCAAGCAACCTGGAAAGGCAAATCAGCGCTACAAAGAAGTCTCGCTTCCCATCGGTCAAAAGGGCCATGCTGAATAAAGTGTCAAAACCAGAAATGCAGGGCAGGCCATGAGGAAACGGGAGCCTTGTTACGATGATGGGCGGGATGTAAATTGCCAACAGCCACTCTGGAGAAGTGTACGATGTGTCCTGAAACATCTAAAAAACTCAGCTTAGAGAGCATAGGGAACTTCCACTCATGGGCGTATAAAGTGGGAAAATTAAAAACCAGCAAGACACAGGCACCCCAAAGTTTAGGGCTGCTCTGTTGACAAGAACCTCCAACTTCGTTACACCTTAAATATCCCAGGAAAGAGAAAAATGGATAAAGAAGTTGTGGTCCTTATGTACAATGGAATATCACTCAGCCATGAAATCAACGTCATAAGGCTAGTAGCAGCATGATGAGTGGATTTAGGTACGACGATTCTAAGTGAAATAAGTCACACAGAAAAAGACACTTATCATAAGATATCACTTATAGAGGGAATGAAAAAACCGCTACCCTTGAACTGAATTACAAAACAGAACAGAGTCACACGTTTAGAAAACACACAATGGCTGCTTAACGGGAAAGGTGAGGTGGGGTGATGAATAAAACAAGGGTTTCAAATTAGCTCAGATACCGTTCCATAAACCCAATATGTACTAGACAAGACCTACTCCTTGCTCAGTGAATTGGACTCAAAACCCCCTATTCACGGCCCAAGAATATATCTGACTAGTAAGAATCTTAAAACCTATGTATTGATATCTCTCTGTAAGTGAGTCAAGTGGGTGTGAAGTGACAGAAACACAGCAGTGAAAAGCAGCTAAACCCCATTATAAAAATCAATTACTTTTAAAAACCTGTGAAAAAAAGACAGTGAAAGAGAGAGAAATTCTTACAAAATTCGTTTAGGGGCAGATATGCTACCTGGATTGACCATATCTAGACCCACAGCTGATTGAGACATAAGGGTGGACACTCTTGGGGATGAGAGGTTTGGTGAGGTTGGGTGAGGAAACGCAGACCCTTTAAAGTAATACTGCGTGGTACCCATCCCATGGGTCCCAAATCTCCAGGTTCAAGGGCATCTTCCTACATCGAAAACATGCATGAGAAACCCAGAAGATGGTACACCGTGTGATCGTGAAAGGTTTCTAAAACGCACCTCATTTCTCATCTCCTTGTGCTCGGGTTCGCCATTCCAGCTGCTTTACTAGCAATCTCCCTCCTTGGAGAATCAGCACCTTTAACCTCCTGTTCCGTACAGGTTGCAATTTGTCCTGAGGATGAACGGGAAGAGGGGAAAACAATGAGAGACTAGCTCTAGGTGTTGAGACAGGCACAGGTCACTCTATTTTCCCATCAGGAAGAAGAATTAAGCACAGGCTCAGCCTGCCGCCCGGGACCAGAATAGAGCCTGAAGCAATCCTGCGCTTTTGCGGCCAGCTCCCAAGAAAGCGAGTTGAAAAATGGAGATCAGGGGCACTGCAATTCACAAACCTGCAGACTTATAAATGATCACTCTCGTCCACAAATATATTGAGGGAAGGCAACGAAGAGGATTTGAAAGCAAGGCAGAATTGCAGGAAACAGATTTCAGGAGGGAGAGTCAAATCGCCTTTAAAGCACAGGAAAAGCGGCAAAACCTCGACAAGATGCCCTTGGCCAAAAAGGGCGTATGCGTTTTTTCCTGAATATATTGAGGAAAAAACGCATACGCCCTTTTTGGCCAACCAAGCAACCTGGAAAGGCAAATCAGCGCTACAAAGAAGTCTCGCTTCCCATCGGTCAAAAGGGCCATGCTGAATAAAGTGTCAAAACCAGAAATGCAGGGCAGGCCATGAGGAAACGGGAGCCTTGTTACGATGATGGGCGGGATGTAAATTGCCAACAGCCACTCTGGAGAAGTGTACGATGTGTCCTGAAACATCTAAAAAACTCAGCTTAGAGAGCATAGGGAACTTCCACTCATGGGCGTATAAAGTGGGAAAATTAAAAACCAGCAAGACACAGGCACCCCAAAGTTTAGGGCTGCTCTGTTGACAAGAACCTCCAACTTCGTTACACCTTAAATATCCCAGGAAAGAGAAAAATGGATAAAGAAGTTGTGGTCCTTATGTACAATGGAATATCACTCAGCCATGAAATCAACGTCATAAGGCTAGTAGCAGCATGATGAGTGGATTTAGGTACGACGATTCTAAGTGAAATAAGTCACACAGAAAAAGACACTTATCATAAGATATCACTTATAGAGGGAATGAAAAAACCGCTACCCTTGAACTGAATTACAAAACAGAACAGAGTCACACGTTTAGAAAACACACAATGGCTGCTTAACGGGAAAGGTGAGGTGGGGTGATGAATAAAACAAGGGTTTCAAATTAGCTCAGATACCGTTCCATAAACCCAATATGTACTAGACAAGACCTACTCCTTGCTCAGTGAATTGGACTCAAAACCCCCTATTCACGGCCCAAGAATATATCTGACTAGTAAGAATCTTAAAACCTATGTATTGATATCTCTCTGTAAGTGAGTCAAGTGGGTGTGAAGTGACATAAACACAGCAGTGAAAAGCAGCTAAACCCCATTATAAAAATCAATTACTTTTAAAAACCTGTGAAAAAAAGACAGTGAAAGAGAGAGAAATTCTTACAAAATTCGTTTAGGGGCAGTTATGCTACCTGGATTGACCATATCTAGACCCACAGCTGATTGAGACATAAGGGTGGACACTCTTGGGGATGAGAGGTTTGGTGAGGTTGGGTGAGGAAACGCAGACCCTTTAAAGTAATACTGCGTGGTACCCATCCCATGGGTCCCAAATCTCCAGGTTCAAGGGCATCTTCCTACATCGAAAACATGCATGAGAAACCCAGAAGATGGTACACCGTGTGATCGCGAAAGGTTTCTAAAACGCACCTCATTTCTCATGTCCTTGTGCTCGGGTTCGCCATTCCAGCCGCATTACTAGCAATCTCCCTCCTTGGAGAATCAGCACCTTTAACCTCCTGTTCCGTACAGGTTGCAATTTGTCCTGAGGATGAACGGGAAGAAGGGGGAACCAATGAGAGACTAGCTCTAGGTGTTGGGACAGGCACAGGTCACTCTATTTTCCCATCAGGAAGAAGAATTAACCCCAGGCTCAGCCTGCCGCCCGGGACCAGAATAGGGCCTGAAGCAATCCTGCGCTTTTGCGGCCAGCTCCCAAGAAAGCTAGTTGAAAAATGGAGCTCAGGGGCACTGCAATTCACAAACCTGCAGACTTATAAATGATCACTCTCGTCCACAAATATATTGAGGGAAGGCAACGAAGAGGATTTGAAAGCAAGGCAGAATTGCAGGAAACAGATTTCAGGAGGGAGAGTCAAATCGCCTTTAAAGCACAGGAAAAGCGGCAAAACCTCGACAAGATGCCCTTGGCCAAAAAGGGCGTATGCGTTTTTTCCTGAATATATTCAGGAAAAAACGCATACGCCCTTTTTGGCCAACCAAGCAACCTGGAAAGGCAAATCAGCGCTACAAAGAAGTCTCGCTTCCCATCGGTCAAAAGGGCCATGCTGAATAAAGTGTCAAAACCAGAAATGCAGGGCAGGCCATGAGGAAACGGGAGCCTTGTTACGATGATGAGCGGGATGTAAATTGCCAACAGCCACTCTGGAGAAGTGTACGATGTGTCCTGAAACATCTAAAAAACTCAGCTTAGAGAGCATAGGGAACTTCCACTGATGGGCGTATAAAGTGGGAAAATTAAAAACCAGCAAGACACAGGCACCCCAAAGTTTAGGGCTGCTCTGTTGACAAGAACCTCCAACTTCGTTACACCTTAAATATCCCAGGAAAGAGAAAAATGGATAAAGAAGTTGTGGTCCTTATGTACAATGGAATATCACTCAGCCATGAAATCAACGTCATAAGGCTAGTAGCAGCATGATGAGTGGATTTAGGTACGACGATTCTAAGTGAAATAAGTCACACAGAAAAAGACACTTATCATAAGATATCACTTATAGAGGGAATGAAAAAACCGCTACCCTTGAACTGAATTACAAAACAGAACAGAGTCACACGTTTAGAAAACACACAATGGCTGCTTAACGGGAAAGGTGAGGTGGGGTGATGAATAAAACAAGGGTTTCAAATTAGCTCAGATACCGTTCCATAAACCCAATATGTACTAGACAAGACCTACTCCTTGCTCAGTGAATTGGACTCAAAACCCCCTATTCACGGCCCAAGAATATATCTGACTAGTAAGAATCTTAAAACCTATGTATTGATATCTCTCTGTAAGTGAGTCAAGTGGGTGTGAAGTGACAGAAACACAGCAGTGAAAAGCAGCTAAACCCCATTATAAAAATCAATTACTTTTAAAAACCTGTGAAAAAAAGACAGTGAAAGAGAGAGAAATTCTTACAAAATTCGTTTAGGGGCAGTTATGCTACCTGGATTGACCATATCTAGACCCACAGCTGATTGAGACATAAGGGTGGACACTCTTGGGGATGAGAGGTTTGGTGAGGTTGGGTGAGGAAACGCAGACCCTTTAAAGTAATACTGCGTGGTACCCATCCCATGGGTCCCAAATCTCCAGGTTCAAGGGCATCTTCCTACATCGAAAACATGCATGAGAAACCCAGAAGATGGTACACCGTGTGATCGCGAAAGGTTTCTAAAACGCACCTCATTTCTCATCTCCTTGTGCTCGGGTTCGCCACTCCAGCTGCTTTACTAGCAATCTCCCTCCTTGGAGAATCAGCACCTTTAACCTTCTGTTCCGTACAGGTTGCAATTTGTCCTGAGGATGAACGGGAAGAGGGGAAAACAATGAGAGACTAGCTCTAGGTGTTGAGACAGGCACAGGTCACTCTATTTTCCCATCAGGAAGAAGAATTAACCACAGGCTCAGCCTGCCGCCCGGGACCAGAATAGGGCCTGAAGCAATCCTGCGCTTTTGCGGCCAGCTCCCAAGAAAGCGAGTTGAAAAATGGAGCTCAGGCGCACTGCAATTCACAAACCTGCAGACTTATAAATGATCACTCTCGTCCACAAATATATTGAGGGAAGGCAACGAAGAGGATTTGAAAGCAAGGCAGAATTGCAGGAAACAGATTTCAGGAGAGAGAGTCAAATCGCCTTTAAAGCACAGGAAAAGCGGCAAAACCTCGACAAGATGCCCTTGGCCAAAAAGGGCGTATGCGTTTTTTCCTGAATATATTCAGGAAAAAACGCATACGCCCTTTTTGGCCAACCAAGCAACCTGGAAAGGCAAATCAGCGCTACAAAGAAGTCTCGCTTCCCATCGGTCAAAAGGGCCATGCTGAATAAAGTGTCAAAACCAGAAATGCAGGGCAGGCCATGAGGAAACGGGAGCCTTGTTACGATGATGGGAGGGATGTAAATTGCCAACAGCCACTCTGGAGAAGTGTACGATGTGTCCTGAAACATCTAAAAAACTCAGCTTAGAGAGCATAGGGCACTTCCACTCATGGGCATATAAAGTGGGAAAATTAAAAACCAGCAAGACACAGGCACCCCAAAGTTTAGGGCTGCTCTGTTGACAAGAACCTCCAACTTCGTTACACCTTAAATATCCCAGGAAAGAGAAAAATGGATAAAGAAGTTGTGGTCCTTATGTACAATGGAATATCACTCAGCCATGAAATCAACGTCATAAGGCTAGTAGCAGCATGATGAGTGGATTTAGGTACGACGATTCTAAGTGAAATAAGTCACACAGAAAAAGACACTTATCATAAGATATCACTTATAGAGGGAATGAAAAAACCGCTACCCTTGAACTGAATTACAAAACAGAACAGAGTCACACGTTTAGAAAACACACAATGGCTGCTTAACGGGAAAGGTGAGGTGGGGTGATGAATAAAACAAGGGTTTCAAATTAGCTCAGATACCGTTCCATAAACCCAATATGTACTAGACAAGACCTACTCCTTGCTCAGTGAATTGGACTCAAAACCCCCTATTCACGGCCCAAGAATATATCTGACTAGTAAGAATCTTAAAACCTATGTATTGATATCTCTCTGTAAGTGAGTCAAGTGGGTGTGAAGTGACATAAACACAGCAGTGAAAAGCAGCTAAACCCCATTATAAAAATCAATTACTTTTAAAAACCTGTGAAAAAAAGACAGTGAAAGAGAGAGAAATTCTTACAAAATTCGTTTAGGGGCAGTTATGCTACCTGGATTGACCATATCTAGACCCACAGCTGATTGAGACATAAGGGTGGACACTCTTGGGGATGAGAGGTTTGGTGAGGTTGGGTGAGGAAACGCAGACCCTTTAAAGTAATACTGCGTGGTACCCATCCCATGGGTCCCAAATCTCCAGGTTCAAGGGCATCTTCCTACATCGAAAACATGCATGAGAAACCCAGAAGATGGTACACCGTGTGATCGCGAAAGGTTTCTAAAACGCACCTCATTTCTCATCTCCTTGTGCTCGGGTTCGCCATTCCAGCTGCTTTACTAGCAATCTCCCTCCTTGGAGAATCAGCACCTTTAACCTCCTGTTCCGTACAGGTTGCAATTTGTCCTGAGGATGAACGGGAAGAGGGGAAAACAATGAGAGACTAGCTCTAGGTTTTGAGACAGGCACAGGTCACTCTATTTTCCCATCAGGAAGAAGAATTAACCACAGGCTCAGCCTGCCGCCCGGGACCAGAATAGGGCCTGAAGCAATCCTGCGCTTTTGCGGCCAGCTCCCAAGAAAGCGAGTTGAAAAATGGAGCTCAGGGGCACTGCAATTCACAAACCTGCAGACTTATAAATGATCACTCTCGTCCACAAATATATTGAGGGAAGGGAACGAAGAGGATTTGAAAGCAAGGCAGAATTGCAGGAAACAGATTTCAGGAGGGAGATTCGAATCGCCTTTAAAGCACAAGAAAAGCGGCAAAACCTCGACAAGATGCCCTTGGCCAAAAACGGCGTATGCGTTTTTTCCTGAATATATTCAGGAAAAAACGCATACGCCCTTTTTGGCCAAGCAAGCAACCTGGAAAGGCAAATCAGCGCTACAAAGAAGTCTCGCTTCCCATCGGTCAAAAGGGCCAAGCTGAATAAAGTGTCAAAACCAGAAATGCAGGGCAGGCCATGGAGAAACGGGAGCCTTGCTACGCTGATGGGCGGGATGTAAATTGCCAACAGCCACTCTGGAGAAGTGTACGGTGTGTCCTGAAACATCTAAAAAACTCAGCTTAGAGAGCATAGGGCACTTCCACTCATGGGCGTATAAATTGGGAAAACTAAAAATCAGCAAGACACAGGCACCCCAACGTTTAGGGCTGCTCTGTTGACAAGAACCTCCACTTCGTTACACCTTAAATATCTCAGGAAAGAGAAAGATGGATAAATAAGTTGTGGTCCTTATGTACAATGGAATATCACTCAGCCATGAAATCAACGTCATAAGGCTTGTAGCAGCATGATGAGAGGATTTAGGTACGACGATTCTAAGTGAAATAAGTCACAGAGAAAAAGACACTTATCATAAGATATCACTTATAGAGGGAATGTAAAAACCGCTACCCTTGAACTGAATTACAAAACAGAACAGAGTCACACGTTTAGAAAACACACTATGGCTGCTTAACGGGAAAGGTGAGGTGGGGTGATGCATAAAACAAGGGTTTCAAATTGGCTCAGATACCGTTCAATAAACCCAATATGTAATAGACAAGACCTACTCCTTGCTCAGTGAATTGGACTCGACACCCCCTATTCACGGCCCAAGAATATATCTGACTAGTAAGAATCTTAAAACCTATGTATTGATATCTCTCTGTAAGTGAGTCAAGTGGGTGTAAAGTGACATAAACACAGCAGTGAAAAGCAGCTAAACCCCATTATAAAAATCAATTACTTTTAAAAACCTGTGAAACAAAGACAGTGAAAGAGAGAGAAATTCTTACAAAATTCGTTCAGGGGCTGTGATGCCACCTGGATTGACCATGTATAGACCCACAGCTGATTGAGACATAAGGGTGGACACTCTTGGGGCTGAGAGGTTTGGTGAGGTTGGGTGAGCAAACGCAGACCCTTTAAAGTAATACTGCGTGTTACCAATCCCATGGGTCCCAAATCTCCAGGTTCAAGGCCATCTTCCTACATCGAAAACATGCATGAGGAACCCAGAAGATGGTACACCGTGTGATCGGGAAAGGTTTCTAAAACACACCTCATTTCTCATCTCCTTGTGCCTTTAAAGCACAGGAAAAGCGGCAAAACCTCGACAATGATGCCCTTGGCCAAAAAGGGCGTATGCGTTCTTTCCTGAATATATTCAGGAAAAAACGCATACGCCCTTTTTGGCCAACCAAGCAACCTGGAAAGGCAAATCAGCGCTACAAAGAAGTCTCGCTTCCCATCGGTCAAAAGGGCCATGCTGAATAAAGTGTCAAAACCAGAAATGCAGGGCAGGCCATGAGGAAACGGGAGCCTTGTTACGGTGATGGGCGGGATGTAAATTGCCAACAGCCACTCTGGAGAAGTGTACGATGTGTCCTGAAACATCTAAAAAACTCAGCTTAGAGAGCATAGGGCACTTCCACTCATGGGCGTATAAAGTGGGAAAATTAAAAACCAGCAAGACACAGGCACCCCAAAGTTTAGGGCTGCTCTGTTGACAAGAACCTCCAACTTCGTTACACCTTAAATATCCCAGGAAAGAGAAAAATGGATAAAGAAGTTGTGGTCCTTATGTACAATGGAATATCACTCAGCCATGAAATCAACGTCATAAGGCTAGTAGCAGCATGATGAGTGGATTTAGGTACGACGATTCTAAGTGAAATAAGTCACACAGAAAAAGACACTTATCATAAGATATCACTTATAGAGGGAATGAAAAAACCGCTACCCTTGAACTGAATTACAAAACAGAACAGAGTCACACGTTTAGAAAACACACAATGGCTGCTTAACGGGAAAGGTGAGGTGGGGTGATGAATAAAACAAGGGTTTCAAATTAGCTCAGATACCGTTCCATAAACCCAATATGTACTAGACAAGACCTACTCCTTGCTCAGTGAATTGGACTCAAAACCCCCTATTCACGGCCCAAGAATATATCTGACTAGTAAGAATCTTAAAACCTATGTATTGATATCTCTCTGTAAGTGAGTCAAGTGGGTGTGAAGTGACAGAAACACAGCAGTGAAAAGCAGCTAAACCCCATTATAAAAATCAATTACTTTTAAAAACCTGTGAAAAAAAGACAGTGAAAGAGAGAGAAATTCTTACAAAATTCGTTTAGGGGCAGATATGCTACCTGGATTGACCATATCTAGACCCACAGCTGATTGAGACATAAGGGTGGACACTCTTGGGGATGAGAGGTTTGGTGAGGTTGGGTGAGGAAACGCAGACCCTTTAAAGTAATACTGCGTGGTACCCATCCCATGGGTCCCAAATCTCCAGGTTCAAGGGCATCTTCCTACATCGAAAACATGCATGAGAAACCCAGAAGATGGTACACCGTGTGATCGTGAAAGGTTTCTAAAACGCACCTCATTTCTCATCTCCTTGTGCTCGGGTTCGCCATTCCAGCTGCTTTACTAGCAATCTCCCTCCTTGGAGAATCAGCACCTTTAACCTCCTGTTCCGTACAGGTTGCAATTTGTCCTGAGGATGAACGGGAAGAGGGGAAAACAATGAGAGACTAGCTCTAGGTGTTGAGACAGGCACAGGTCACTCTATTTTCCCATCAGGAAGAAGAATTAAGCACAGGCTCAGCCTGCCGCCCGGGACCAGAATAGAGCCTGAAGCAATCCTGCGCTTTTGCGGCCAGCTCCCAAGAAAGCGAGTTGAAAAATGGAGCTCAGGGGCACTGCAATTCACAAACCTGCAGACTTATAAATGATCACTCTCGTCCACAAATATATTGAGGGAAGGCAACGAAGAGGATTTGAAAGCAAGGCAGAATTGCAGGAAACAGATTTCAGGAGGGAGATTCGAATCGCCTTTAAAGCACAAGAAAAGCGGCAAAACCTCGACAAGATGCCCTTGGCCAAAAACGGCGTATGCGTTTTTTCCTGAATATATTCAGGAAAAAACGCATACGCCCTTTTTGGCCAAGCAAGCAACCTGGAAAGGCAAATCAGCGCTACAAAGAAGTCTCGCTTCCCATCGGTCAAAAGGGCCAAGCTGAATAAAGTGTCAAAACCAGAAATGCAGGGCAGGCCATGGAGAAACGGGAGCCTTGCTACGCTGATGGGCGGGATGTAAATTGCCAACAGCCACTCTGGAGAAGTGTACGGTGTGTCCTGAAACATCTAAAAAACTCAGCTTAGAGAGCATAGGGCACTTCCACTCATGGGCGTATAAATTGGGAAAACTAAAAATCAGCAAGACACAGGCACCCCAACGTTTAGGGCTGCTCTGTTGACAAGAACCTCCACTTCGTTACACCTTAAATATCTCAGGAAAGAGAAAGATGGATAAATAAGTTGTGGTCCTTATGTACAATGGAATATCACTCAGCCATGAAATCAACGTCATAAGGCTTGTAGCAGCATGATGAGAGGATTTAGGTACGACGATTCTAAGTGAAATAAGTCACAGAGAAAAAGACACTTATCATAAGATATCACTTATAGAGGGAATGTAAAAACCGCTACCCTTGAACTGAATTACAAAACAGAACAGAGTCACACGTTTAGAAAACACACTATGGCTGCTTAACGGGAAAGGTGAGGTGGGGTGATGCATAAAACAAGGGTTTCAAATTGGCTCAGATACCGTTCAATAAACCCAATATGTAATAGACAAGACCTACTCCTTGCTCAGTGAATTGGACTCGACACCCCCTATTCACGGCCCAAGAATATATCTGACTAGTAAGAATCTTAAAACCTATGTATTGATATCTCTCTGTAAGTGAGTCAAGTGGGTGTAAAGTGACATAAACACAGCAGTGAAAAGCAGCTAAACCCCATTATAAAAATCAATTACTTTTAAAAACCTGTGAAACAAAGACAGTGAAAGAGAGAGAAATTCTTACAAAATTCGTTCAGGGGCTGTGATGCCACCTGGATTGACCATGTATAGACCCACAGCTGATTGAGACATAAGGGTGGACACTCTTGGGGCTGAGAGGTTTGGTGAGGTTGGGTGAGCAAACGCAGACCCTTTAAAGTAATACTGCGTGTTACCAATCCCATGGGTCCCAAATCTCCAGGTTCAAGGCCATCTTCCTACATCGAAAACATGCATGAGGAACCCAGAAGATGGTACACCGTGTGATCGGGAAAGGTTTCTAAAACACACCTCATTTCTCATCTCCTTGTGCCTTTAAAGCACAGGAAAAGCGGCAAAACCTCGACAATGATGCCCTTGGCCAAAAAGGGCGTATGCGTTCTTTCCTGAATATATTCAGGAAAAAACGCATACGCCCTTTTTGGCCAACCAAGCAACCTGGAAAGGCAAATCAGCGCTACAAAGAAGTCTCGCTTCCCATCGGTCAAAAGGGCCATGCTGAATAAAGTGTCAAAACCAGAAATGCAGGGCAGGCCATGAGGAAACGGGAGCCTTGTTACGGTGATGGGCGGGATGTAAATTGCCAACAGCCACTCTGGAGAAGTGTACGATGTGTCCTGAAACATCTAAAAAACTCAGCTTAGAGAGCATAGGGCACTTCCACTCATGGGCGTATAAAGTGGGAAAATTAAAAACCAGCAAGACACAGGCACCCCAAAGTTTAGGGCTGCTCTGTTGACAAGAACCTCCAACTTCGTTACACCTTAAATATCCCAGGAAAGAGAAAAATGGATAAAGAAGTTGTGGTCCTTATGTACAATGGAATATCACTCAGCCATGAAATCAACGTCATAAGGCTAGTAGCAGCATGATGAGTGGATTTAGGTACGACGATTCTAAGTGAAATAAGTCACACAGAAAAAGACACTTATCATAAGATATCACTTATAGAGGGAATGAAAAAACCGCTACCCTTGAACTGAATTACAAAACAGAACAGAGTCACACGTTTAGAAAACACACAATGGCTGCTTAACGGGAAAGGTGAGGTGGGGTGATGAATAAAACAAGGGTTTCAAATTAGCTCAGATACCGTTCCATAAACCCAATATGTACTAGACAAGACCTACTCCTTGCTCAGTGAATTGGACTCAAAACCCCCTATTCACGGCCCAAGAATATATCTGACTAGTAAGAATCTTAAAACCTATGTATTGATATCTCTCTGTAAGTGAGTCAAGTGGGTGTGAAGTGACAGAAACACAGCAGTGAAAAGCAGCTAAACCCCATTATAAAAATCAATTACTTTTAAAAACCTGTGAAAAAAAGACAGTGAAAGAGAGAGAAATTCTTACAAAATTCGTTTAGGGGCAGATATGCTACCTGGATTGACCATATCTAGACCCACAGCTGATTGAGACATAAGGGTGGACACTCTTGGGGATGAGAGGTTTGGTGAGGTTGGGTGAGGAAACGCAGACCCTTTAAAGTAATACTGCGTGGTACCCATCCCATGGGTCCCAAATCTCCAGGTTCAAGGGCATCTTCCTACATCGAAAACATGCATGAGAAACCCAGAAGATGGTACACCGTGTGATCGTGAAAGGTTTCTAAAACGCACCTCATTTCTCATCTCCTTGTGCTCGGGTTCGCCATTCCAGCTGCTTTACTAGCAATCTCCCTCCTTGGAGAATCAGCACCTTTAACCTCCTGTTCCGTACAGGTTGCAATTTGTCCTGAGGATGAACGGGAAGAGGGGAAAACAATGAGAGACTAGCTCTAGGTGTTGAGACAGGCACAGGTCACTCTATTTTCCCATCAGGAAGAAGAATTAAGCACAGGCTCAGCCTGCCGCCCGGGACCAGAATAGAGCCTGAAGCAATCCTGCGCTTTTGCGGCCAGCTCCCAAGAAAGCGAGTTGAAAAATGGAGATCAGGGGCACTGCAATTCACAAACCTGCAGACTTATAAATGATCACTCTCGTCCACAAATATATTGAGGGAAGGCAACGAAGAGGATTTGAAAGCAAGGCAGAATTGCAGGAAACAGATTTCAGGAGGGAGAGTCAAATCGCCTTTAAAGCACAGGAAAAGCGGCAAAACCTCGACAAGATGCCCTTGGCCAAAAAGGGCGTATGCGTTTTTTCCTGAATATATTGAGGAAAAAACGCATACGCCCTTTTTGGCCAACCAAGCAACCTGGAAAGGCAAATCAGCGCTACAAAGAAGTCTCGCTTCCCATCGGTCAAAAGGGCCATGCTGAATAAAGTGTCAAAACCAGAAATGCAGGGCAGGCCATGAGGAAACGGGAGCCTTGTTACGATGATGGGCGGGATGTAAATTGCCAACAGCCACTCTGGAGAAGTGTACGATGTGTCCTGAAACATCTAAAAAACTCAGCTTAGAGAGCATAGGGAACTTCCACTCATGGGCGTATAAAGTGGGAAAATTAAAAACCAGCAAGACACAGGCACCCCAAAGTTTAGGGCTGCTCTGTTGACAAGAACCTCCAACTTCGTTACACCTTAAATATCCCAGGAAAGAGAAAAATGGATAAAGAAGTTGTGGTCCTTATGTACAATGGAATATCACTCAGCCATGAAATCAACGTCATAAGGCTAGTAGCAGCATGATGAGTGGATTTAGGTACGACGATTCTAAGTGAAATAAGTCACACAGAAAAAGACACTTATCATAAGATATCACTTATAGAGGGAATGAAAAAACCGCTACCCTTGAACTGAATTACAAAACAGAACAGAGTCACACGTTTAGAAAACACACAATGGCTGCTTAACGGGAAAGGTGAGGTGGGGTGATGAATAAAACAAGGGTTTCAAATTAGCTCAGATACCGTTCCATAAACCCAATATGTACTAGACAAGACCTACTCCTTGCTCAGTGAATTGGACTCAAAACCCCCTATTCACGGCCCAAGAATATATCTGACTAGTAAGAATCTTAAAACCTATGTATTGATATCTCTCTGTAAGTGAGTCAAGTGGGTGTGAAGTGACATAAACACAGCAGTGAAAAGCAGCTAAACCCCATTATAAAAATCAATTACTTTTAAAAACCTGTGAAAAAAAGACAGTGAAAGAGAGAGAAATTCTTACAAAATTCGTTTAGGGGCAGTTATGCTACCTGGATTGACCATATCTAGACCCACAGCTGATTGAGACATAAGGGTGGACACTCTTGGGGATGAGAGGTTTGGTGAGGTTGGGTGAGGAAACGCAGACCCTTTAAAGTAATACTGCGTGGTACCCATCCCATGGGTCCCAAATCTCCAGGTTCAAGGGCATCTTCCTACATCGAAAACATGCATGAGAAACCCAGAAGATGGTACACCGTGTGATCGCGAAAGGTTTCTAAAACGCACCTCATTTCTCATGTCCTTGTGCTCGGGTTCGCCATTCCAGCCGCATTACTAGCAATCTCCCTCCTTGGAGAATCAGCACCTTTAACCTCCTGTTCCGTACAGGTTGCAATTTGTCCTGAGGATGAACGGGAAGAAGGGGGAACCAATGAGAGACTAGCTCTAGGTGTTGGGACAGGCACAGGTCACTCTATTTTCCCATCAGGAAGAAGAATTAACCCCAGGCTCAGCCTGCCGCCCGGGACCAGAATAGGGCCTGAAGCAATCCTGCGCTTTTGCGGCCAGCTCCCAAGAAAGCTAGTTGAAAAATGGAGCTCAGGGGCACTGCAATTCACAAACCTGCAGACTTATAAATGATCACTCTCGTCCACAAATATATTGAGGGAAGGCAACGAAGAGGATTTGAAAGCAAGGCAGAATTGCAGGAAACAGATTTCAGGAGGGAGAGTCAAATCGCCTTTAAAGCACAGGAAAAGCGGCAAAACCTCGACAAGATGCCCTTGGCCAAAAAGGGCGTATGCGTTTTTTCCTGAATATATTCAGGAAAAAACGCATACGCCCTTTTTGGCCAACCAAGCAACCTGGAAAGGCAAATCAGCGCTACAAAGAAGTCTCGCTTCCCATCGGTCAAAAGGGCCATGCTGAATAAAGTGTCAAAACCAGAAATGCAGGGCAGGCCATGAGGAAACGGGAGCCTTGTTACGATGATGAGCGGGATGTAAATTGCCAACAGCCACTCTGGAGAAGTGTACGATGTGTCCTGAAACATCTAAAAAACTCAGCTTAGAGAGCATAGGGAACTTCCACTGATGGGCGTATAAAGTGGGAAAATTAAAAACCAGCAAGACACAGGCACCCCAAAGTTTAGGGCTGCTCTGTTGACAAGAACCTCCAACTTCGTTACACCTTAAATATCCCAGGAAAGAGAAAAATGGATAAAGAAGTTGTGGTCCTTATGTACAATGGAATATCACTCAGCCATGAAATCAACGTCATAAGGCTAGTAGCAGCATGATGAGTGGATTTAGGTACGACGATTCTAAGTGAAATAAGTCACACAGAAAAAGACACTTATCATAAGATATCACTTATAGAGGGAATGAAAAAACCGCTACCCTTGAACTGAATTACAAAACAGAACAGAGTCACACGTTTAGAAAACACACAATGGCTGCTTAACGGGAAAGGTGAGGTGGGGTGATGAATAAAACAAGGGTTTCAAATTAGCTCAGATACCGTTCCATAAACCCAATATGTACTAGACAAGACCTACTCCTTGCTCAGTGAATTGGACTCAAAACCCCCTATTCACGGCCCAAGAATATATCTGACTAGTAAGAATCTTAAAACCTATGTATTGATATCTCTCTGTAAGTGAGTCAAGTGGGTGTGAAGTGACAGAAACACAGCAGTGAAAAGCAGCTAAACCCCATTATAAAAATCAATTACTTTTAAAAACCTGTGAAAAAAAGACAGTGAAAGAGAGAGAAATTCTTACAAAATTCGTTTAGGGGCAGTTATGCTACCTGGATTGACCATATCTAGACCCACAGCTGATTGAGACATAAGGGTGGACACTCTTGGGGATGAGAGGTTTGGTGAGGTTGGGTGAGGAAACGCAGACCCTTTAAAGTAATACTGCGTGGTACCCATCCCATGGGTCCCAAATCTCCAGGTTCAAGGGCATCTTCCTACATCGAAAACATGCATGAGAAACCCAGAAGATGGTACACCGTGTGATCGCGAAAGGTTTCTAAAACGCACCTCATTTCTCATCTCCTTGTGCTCGGGTTCGCCACTCCAGCTGCTTTACTAGCAATCTCCCTCCTTGGAGAATCAGCACCTTTAACCTTCTGTTCCGTACAGGTTGCAATTTGTCCTGAGGATGAACGGGAAGAGGGGAAAACAATGAGAGACTAGCTCTAGGTGTTGAGACAGGCACAGGTCACTCTATTTTCCCATCAGGAAGAAGAATTAACCACAGGCTCAGCCTGCCGCCCGGGACCAGAATAGGGCCTGAAGCAATCCTGCGCTTTTGCGGCCAGCTCCCAAGAAAGCGAGTTGAAAAATGGAGCTCAGGCGCACTGCAATTCACAAACCTGCAGACTTATAAATGATCACTCTCGTCCACAAATATATTGAGGGAAGGCAACGAAGAGGATTTGAAAGCAAGGCAGAATTGCAGGAAACAGATTTCAGGAGAGAGAGTCAAATCGCCTTTAAAGCACAGGAAAAGCGGCAAAACCTCGACAAGATGCCCTTGGCCAAAAAGGGCGTATGCGTTTTTTCCTGAATATATTCAGGAAAAAACGCATACGCCCTTTTTGGCCAACCAAGCAACCTGGAAAGGCAAATCAGCGCTACAAAGAAGTCTCGCTTCCCATCGGTCAAAAGGGCCATGCTGAATAAAGTGTCAAAACCAGAAATGCAGGGCAGGCCATGAGGAAACGGGAGCCTTGTTACGATGATGGGAGGGATGTAAATTGCCAACAGCCACTCTGGAGAAGTGTACGATGTGTCCTGAAACATCTAAAAAACTCAGCTTAGAGAGCATAGGGCACTTCCACTCATGGGCATATAAAGTGGGAAAATTAAAAACCAGCAAGACACAGGCACCCCAAAGTTTAGGGCTGCTCTGTTGACAAGAACCTCCAACTTCGTTACACCTTAAATATCCCAGGAAAGAGAAAAATGGATAAAGAAGTTGTGGTCCTTATGTACAATGGAATATCACTCAGCCATGAAATCAACGTCATAAGGCTAGTAGCAGCATGATGAGTGGATTTAGGTACGACGATTCTAAGTGAAATAAGTCACACAGAAAAAGACACTTATCATAAGATATCACTTATAGAGGGAATGAAAAAACCGCTACCCTTGAACTGAATTACAAAACAGAACAGAGTCACACGTTTAGAAAACACACAATGGCTGCTTAACGGGAAAGGTGAGGTGGGGTGATGAATAAAACAAGGGTTTCAAATTAGCTCAGATACCGTTCCATAAACCCAATATGTACTAGACAAGACCTACTCCTTGCTCAGTGAATTGGACTCAAAACCCCCTATTCACGGCCCAAGAATATATCTGACTAGTAAGAATCTTAAAACCTATGTATTGATATCTCTCTGTAAGTGAGTCAAGTGGGTGTGAAGTGACATAAACACAGCAGTGAAAAGCAGCTAAACCCCATTATAAAAATCAATTACTTTTAAAAACCTGTGAAAAAAAGACAGTGAAAGAGAGAGAAATTCTTACAAAATTCGTTTAGGGGCAGTTATGCTACCTGGATTGACCATATCTAGACCCACAGCTGATTGAGACATAAGGGTGGACACTCTTGGGGATGAGAGGTTTGGTGAGGTTGGGTGAGGAAACGCAGACCCTTTAAAGTAATACTGCGTGGTACCCATCCCATGGGTCCCAAATCTCCAGGTTCAAGGGCATCTTCCTACATCGAAAACATGCATGAGAAACCCAGAAGATGGTACACCGTGTGATCGCGAAAGGTTTCTAAAACGCACCTCATTTCTCATCTCCTTGTGCTCGGGTTCGCCATTCCAGCTGCTTTACTAGCAATCTCCCTCCTTGGAGAATCAGCACCTTTAACCTCCTGTTCCGTACAGGTTGCAATTTGTCCTGAGGATGAACGGGAAGAGGGGAAAACAATGAGAGACTAGCTCTAGGTTTTGAGACAGGCACAGGTCACTCTATTTTCCCATCAGGAAGAAGAATTAACCACAGGCTCAGCCTGCCGCCCGGGACCAGAATAGGGCCTGAAGCAATCCTGCGCTTTTGCGGCCAGCTCCCAAGAAAGCGAGTTGAAAAATGGAGCTCAGGGGCACTGCAATTCACAAACCTGCAGACTTATAAATGATCACTCTCGTCCACAAATATATTGAGGGAAGGGAACGAAGAGGATTTGAAAGCAAGGCAGAATTGCAGGAAACAGATTTCAGGAGGGAGATTCGAATCGCCTTTAAAGCACAAGAAAAGCGGCAAAACCTCGACAAGATGCCCTTGGCCAAAAACGGCGTATGCGTTTTTTCCTGAATATATTCAGGAAAAAACGCATACGCCCTTTTTGGCCAAGCAAGCAACCTGGAAAGGCAAATCAGCGCTACAAAGAAGTCTCGCTTCCCATCGGTCAAAAGGGCCAAGCTGAATAAAGTGTCAAAACCAGAAATGCAGGGCAGGCCATGGAGAAACGGGAGCCTTGCTACGCTGATGGGCGGGATGTAAATTGCCAACAGCCACTCTGGAGAAGTGTACGGTGTGTCCTGAAACATCTAAAAAACTCAGCTTAGAGAGCATAGGGCACTTCCACTCATGGGCGTATAAATTGGGAAAACTAAAAATCAGCAAGACACAGGCACCCCAACGTTTAGGGCTGCTCTGTTGACAAGAACCTCCACTTCGTTACACCTTAAATATCTCAGGAAAGAGAAAGATGGATAAATAAGTTGTGGTCCTTATGTACAATGGAATATCACTCAGCCATGAAATCAACGTCATAAGGCTTGTAGCAGCATGATGAGAGGATTTAGGTACGACGATTCTAAGTGAAATAAGTCACAGAGAAAAAGACACTTATCATAAGATATCACTTATAGAGGGAATGTAAAAACCGCTACCCTTGAACTGAATTACAAAACAGAACAGAGTCACACGTTTAGAAAACACACTATGGCTGCTTAACGGGAAAGGTGAGGTGGGGTGATGCATAAAACAAGGGTTTCAAATTGGCTCAGATACCGTTCAATAAACCCAATATGTAATAGACAAGACCTACTCCTTGCTCAGTGAATTGGACTCGACACCCCCTATTCACGGCCCAAGAATATATCTGACTAGTAAGAATCTTAAAACCTATGTATTGATATCTCTCTGTAAGTGAGTCAAGTGGGTGTAAAGTGACATAAACACAGCAGTGAAAAGCAGCTAAACCCCATTATAAAAATCAATTACTTTTAAAAACCTGTGAAACAAAGACAGTGAAAGAGAGAGAAATTCTTACAAAATTCGTTCAGGGGCTGTGATGCCACCTGGATTGACCATGTATAGACCCACAGCTGATTGAGACATAAGGGTGGACACTCTTGGGGCTGAGAGGTTTGGTGAGGTTGGGTGAGCAAACGCAGACCCTTTAAAGTAATACTGCGTGTTACCAATCCCATGGGTCCCAAATCTCCAGGTTCAAGGCCATCTTCCTACATCGAAAACATGCATGAGGAACCCAGAAGATGGTACACCGTGTGATCGGGAAAGGTTTCTAAAACACACCTCATTTCTCATCTCCTTGTGCCTTTAAAGCACAGGAAAAGCGGCAAAACCTCGACAATGATGCCCTTGGCCAAAAAGGGCGTATGCGTTCTTTCCTGAATATATTCAGGAAAAAACGCATACGCCCTTTTTGGCCAACCAAGCAACCTGGAAAGGCAAATCAGCGCTACAAAGAAGTCTCGCTTCCCATCGGTCAAAAGGGCCATGCTGAATAAAGTGTCAAAACCAGAAATGCAGGGCAGGCCATGAGGAAACGGGAGCCTTGTTACGGTGATGGGAGGGATGTAAATTGCCAACAGCCACTCTGGAGAAGTGTACGATGTGTCCTGAAACATCTAAAAAACTCAGCTTAGAGAGCATAGGGCACTTCCACTCATGGGCATATAAAGTGGGAAAATTAAAAACCAGCAAGACACAGGCACCCCAAAGTTTAGGGCTGCTCTGTTGACAAGAACCTCCAACTTCGTTACACCTTAAATATCCCAGGAAAGAGAAAAATGGATAAAGAAGTTGTGGTCCTTATGTACAATGGAATATCACTCAGCCATGAAATCAACGTCATAAGGCTAGTAGCAGCATGATGAGTGGATTTAGGTACAACGATTCTAAGTGAAATAAGTCACACAGAAAAAGACACTTATCATAAGATATCACTTATAGAGGGAATGAAAAAACCGCTACCCTTGAACTGAATTACAAAACAGAACAGAGTCACACGTTTAGAAAACACACAATGGCTGCTTAACGGGAAAGGTGAGGTGGGGTGATGAATAAAACAAGGGTTTCAAATTAGCTCAGATACCGTTCCATAAACCCAATATGTACTAGACAAGACCTACTCCTTGCTCAGTGAATTGGACTCAAAACCCCCTATTCACGGCCCAAGAATATATCTGACTAGTAAGAATCTTAAAACCTATGTATTGATATCTCTCTGTAAGTGAGTCAAGTGGGTGTGAAGTGACATAAACACAGCAGTGAAAAGCAGCTAAACCCCATTATAAAAATCAATTACTTTTAAAAACCTGTGAAAAAAAGACAGTGAAAGAGAGAGAAATTCTTACAAAATTCGTTTAGGGGCAGTTATGCTACCTGGATTGACCATATCTAGACCCACAGCTGATTGAGACATAAGGGTGGACACTCTTGGGGATGAGAGGTTTGGTGAGGTTGGGTGAGGAAACGCAGACCCTTTAAAGTAATACTGCGTGGTACCCATCCCATGGGTCCCAAATCTCCAGGTTCAAGGGCATCTTCCTACATCGAAAACATGCATGAGAAACCCAGAAGATGGTACACCGTGTGATCGTGAAAGGTTTCTAAAACGCACCTCATTTCTCATCTCCTTGTGCTCGGGTTCGCCATTCCAGCTGCTTTACTAGAAATCTCCCTCCTTGGAGAATCAGCACCTTTAACCTCCTGTTCCGTACAGGTTGCAATTTGTCCTGAGGATGAACGGGAAGAGGGGAAAACAATGAGAGACTAGCTCTAGGTGTTGAGACAGGCACAGGTCACTCTATTTTCCCATCAGGAAGAAGAATTAAGCACAGGCTCAGCCTGCCGCCCGGGACCAGAATAGAGCCTGAAGCAATCCTGCGCTTTTGCGGCCAGCTCCCAAGAAAGCGAGTTGAAAAATGGAGCTCAGGGGCACTGCAATTCACAAACCTGCAGACTTATAAATGATCACTCTCGTCCACAAATATATTGAGGGAAGGCAACGAAGAGGATTTGAAAGCAAGGCAGAATTGCAGGAAACAGATTTCAGGAGGGAGAGTCAAATCGCCTTTAAAGCACAGGAAAAGCGGCAAAACCTCGACAAGATGCCCTTGGCCAAAAAGGGCGTATGCGTTTTTTCCTGAATATATTCAGGAAAAAACGCATACGCCCTTTTTGGCCAACCAAGCAACCTGGAAAGGCAAATCAGCGCTACAAAGAAGTCTCGCTTCCCATCGGTCAAAAGGGCCATGCTGAATAAAGTGTCAAAACCAGAAATGCAGGGCAGGCCATGAGGAAACGGGAGCCTTGTTACGATGATGGGCGGGATGTAAATTGCCAACAGCCACTCTGGAGAAGTGTACGATGTGTCCTGAAACATCTAAAAAACTCAGCTTAGAGAGCATAGGGCACTTCCACTCATGGGCGTATAAAGTGGGAAAATTAAAAACCAGCAAGACACAGGCACCCCAAAGATTAGGGCTGCTCTGTTGACAAGAACCTCCAACTTCGTTACACCTTAAATATCCCAGGAAAGAGAAAAATGGATAAAGAAGTTGTGGTCCTTATGTACAATGGAATATCACTCAGCCATGAAATCAACGTCATAAGGCTAGTAGCAGCATGATGAGTGGTTTTAGGTACGACGATTCTAAGTGAAATAAGTCACACAGAAAAAGACACTTATCATAAGATATCACTTATAGAGGGAATGAAAAAACCGCTACCCTTGAACTGAATTACAAAACAGAACAGAGTCACACGTTTAGAAAACACACAATGGCTGCTTAACGGGAAAGGTGACGTGGGGTGATGAATAAAACAAGGGTTTCAAATTAGCTCAGATACCGTTCCATAAACCCAATATGTACTAGACAAGACCTACTCCTTGCTCAGTGAATTGGACTCAAAACCCCCTATTCACGGCCCAAGAATATATCTGACTAGTAAGAATCTTAAAACCTATGTATTGATATCTCTCTGTAAGTGAGTCAAGTGGGTGTGAAGTGATATAAACACAGCAGTGAAAAGCAGCTAAACCCCATTATAAAAATCAATTACTTTTAAAAACCTGTGAAAAAAAGACAGTGAAAGAGAGAGAAATTCTTACAAAATTCGTTTAGGGGCAGTTATGCTACCTGGATTGACCATATCTAGACCCACAGCTGATTGAGACATAAGGGTGGACACTCTTGGGGATGAGAGGTTTGGTGAGGTTGGGTGAGGAAACGCAGACTCTTTAAAGTAATACTGCGTGGTACCCATCCCATGGGTTCCAAATCTCCAGGTTCAAGGGCATCTTCCTACATCGAAAACATGCATGAGAAACCCAGAAGATGGTACACCGTGTGATCGCGAAAGGTTTCTAAAACGCACCTCATTTCTCATCTCCTTGTGCTCGGGTTCGCCATTCCAGCTGCTTTACTAGCAATCTCCCTCCTTGGAGAATCAGCACCTTTAACCTCCTGTTCCGTACAGGTTGCAGTTTGTCCTGAGGATGAACGGGAAGAGGGGAAAACTATGAGAGACTAGCTCTAGGTGTTGGGACAGGCACAGGTCACTCTATTTTCCCATCAGGAAGAAGAATTAACCCCAGGCTCAGCCTGCCGCCCGGGACCAGAATAGGGCCTGAAGCAATCCTGCGCTTTTGCGGCCATCTCCCAAGAAAGCGAGTTGAAAAATGGAGCTCAGGGGCACTGCAATTCACAAACCTGCAGACTTATAAATGATCACTCTCGTCCACAAATATATTGAGGGAAGGCAACGAAGAGGATTTGAAAGCAAGGCAGAATTGCAGGAAACAGATTTCAGGAGGGAGAGTCAAATCGCATTTAAAGCACAGGAAAAGCGGCAAAACCTCGACAAGATGCCCTTGGCCAAAAAGGGCGTATGCGTTTTTTCCTGAATATATTCAGGAAAAAACGCATACGCCCTTTTTGGCCAACCAAGCAACCTGGAAAGGCAAATCAGCGCTACAAAGAAGTCTCGCTTCCCATCGGTCAAAAGGGCCATGCTGAATAAAGTGTCAAAACCAGAAATGCAGGGCAGGCCATGAGGAAACGGGAGCCTTGTTACGGTGATGGGAGGGATGTAAATTGCCAACAGCCACTCTGGAGAAGTGTACGATGTGTCCTGAAACATCTAAAAAACTCAGCTTAGAGAGCATAGGGCACTTCCACTCATGGGCATATAAAGTGGGAAAATTAAAAACCAGCAAGACACAGGCACCCCAAAGTTTAGGGCTGCTCTGTTTACAAGAACCTCCAACTTCGTTACACCTTAAATATCCCAGGAAAGAGAAAAATGGATAAAGAAGTTGTGGTCCTTATGTACAATGGAATATCACTCAGCCATGAAATCAACGTCATAAGGCTAGTAGCAGCATGATGAGTGGATTTAGGTACAACGATTCTAAGTGAAATAAGTCACACAGAAAAAGACACTTATCATAAGATATCACTTATAGAGGGAATGAAAAAACCGCTACCCTTGAACTGAATTACAAAACAGAACAGAGTCACACGTTTAGAAAACACACAATGGCTGCTTAACGGGAAAGGTGAGGTGGGGTGATGAATAAAACAAGGGTTTCAAATTAGCTCAGATACCGTTCCATAAACCCAATATGTACTAGACAAGACCTACTCCTTGCTCAGTGAATTGGACTCAAAACCCCCTATTCACGGCCCAAGAATATATCTGACTAGTAAGAATCTTAAAACCTATGTATTGATATCTCTCTGTAAGTGAGTCAAGTGGGTGTGAAGTGACAGAAACACAGCAGTGAAAAGCAGCTAAACCCCATTATAAAAATCAATTACTTTTAAAAACCTGTGAAAAAAAGACAGTGAAAGAGAGAGAAATTCTTACAAAATTCGTTTAGGGGCAGTTATGCTACCTGGATTGACCATATCTAGACCCACAGCTGATTGAGACATAAGGGTGGACACTCTTGGGGATGAGAGGTTTGGTGAGGTTGGGTGAGGAAACGCAGACCCTTTAAAGTAATACTGCGTGGTACCCATCCCATGGGTCCCAAATCTCCAGGTTCAAGGGCATCTTCCTACATCGAAAACATGCATGAGAAACCCAGAAGATGGTACACCGTGTGATCGCGAAAGGTTTCTAAAACGCACCTCATTTCTCATGTCCTTGTGCTCGGGTTCACCATTCCAGCCGCATTACTAGCAATCTCCCTCCTTGGAGAATCAGCACCTTTAACCTCCTGTTCCGTACAGGTTGCAATTTGTCCTGAGGATGAACGGGAAGAAGGGGGAACCAATGAGAGACTAGCTCTAGGTGTTGGGACAGGCACAGGTCACTCTATTTTCCCATCAGGAAGAAGAATTAACCCCAGGCTCAGCCTGCCGCCCGGGACCAGAATAGGGCCTGAAGCAATCCTGCGCTTTTGCGGCCAGCTCCCAAGAAAGCGAGTTGAAAAATGGAGCTCAGGGGCACTGCAATTCACAAACCTGCAGACTTATAAATGATCACTCTCGTCCACAAATATATTGAGGGAAGGCAACGAAGAGGATTTGAAAGCAAGGCAGAATTGCAGGAAACAGATTTCAGGAGGGAGAGTCAAATCGCCTTTAAAGCACAGGAAAAGCGGCAAAACCTCGACAAGATGCCCTTGGCCAAAAAGGGCGTATGCGTTTTTTCCTGAATATATTCAGGAAAAAACGCATACGCCCTTTTTGGCCAACCAAGCAACCTGGAAAGGCAAATCAGCGCTACAAAGAAGTCTCGCTTCCCATCGGTCAAAAGGGCCATGCTGAATAAAGTGTCAAAACCAGAAATGCAGGGCAGGCCATGAGGAAACGGGAGCCTTGTTACGATGATGGGCGGGATGTAAATTGCCAACAGCCACTCTGGAGAAGTGTACGATGTGTCCTGAAACATCTAAAAAACTCAGCTTAGAGAGCATAGGGCACTTCCACTCATGGGCGTATAAAGTGGGAAAATTAAAAATCAGCAAGACACAGGCACCCCAAAGATTAGGGCTGCTCTGTTGACAAGAACCTCCAACTTCGTTACACCTTAAATATCCCAGGAAAGAGAAAAATGGATAAAGAAGTTGTGGTCCTTATGTACAATGGAATATCACTCAGCCATGAAATCAACGTCATAAGGCTAGTAGCAGCATGATGAGTGGTTTTAGGTACGACGATTCTAAGTGAAATAAGTCACACAGAAAAAGACACTTATCATAAGATATCACTTATAGAGGGAATGAAAAAACCGCTACCCTTGAACTGAATTACAAAACAGAACAGAGTCACACGTTTAGAAAACACACAATGGCTGCTTAACGGGAAAGGTGACGTGGGGTGATGAATAAAACAAGGGTTTCAAATTAGCTCAGATACCGTTCCATAAACCCAATATGTACTAGACAAGACCTACTCCTTGCTCAGTGAATTGGACTCAAAACCCCCTATTCACGGCCCAAGAATATATCTGACTAGTAAGAATCTTAAAACCTATGTATTGATATCTCTCTGTAAGTGAGTCAAGTGGGTGTGAAGTGATATAAACACAGCAGTGAAAAGCAGCTAAACCCCATTATAAAAATCAATTACTTTTAAAAACCTGTGAAAAAAAGACAGTGAAAGAGAGAGAAATTCTTACAAAATTCGTTTAGGGGCAGTTATGCTACCTGGATTGACCATATCTAGACCCACAGCTGATTGAGACATAAGGGTGGACACTCTTGGGGATGAGAGGTTTGGTGAGGTTGGGTGAGGAAACGCAGACTCTTTAAAGTAATACTGCGTGGTACCCATCCCATGGGTTCCAAATCTCCAGGTTCAAGGGCATCTTCCTACATCGAAAACATGCATGAGAAACCCAGAAGATGGTACACCGTGTGATCGCGAAAGGTTTCTAAAACGCACCTCATTTCTCATCTCCTTGTGCTCGGGTTCGCCATTCCAGCTGCTTTACTAGCAATCTCCCTCCTTGGAGAATCAGCACCTTTAACCTCCTGTTCCGTACAGGTTGCAGTTTGTCCTGAGGATGAACGGGAAGAGGGGAAAACTATGAGAGACTAGCTCTAGGTGTTGGGACAGGCACAGGTCACTCTATTTTCCCATCAGGAAGAAGAATTAACCCCAGGCTCAGCCTGCCGCCCGGGACCAGAATAGGGCCTGAAGCAATCCTGCGCTTTTGCGGCCATCTCCCAAGAAAGCGAGTTGAAAAATGGAGCTCAGGGGCACTGCAATTCACAAACCTGCAGACTTATAAATGATCACTCTCGTCCACAAATATATTGAGGGAAGGCAACGAAGAGGATTTGAAAGCAAGGCAGAATTGCAGGAAACAGATTTCAGGAGGGAGAGTCAAATCGCCTTTAAAGCACAGGAAAAGCGGCAAAACCTCGACAAGATGCCCTTGGCCAAAAAGGGCGTATGCGTTTTTTCCTGAATATATTCAGGAAAAAACGCATACGCCCTTTTTGGCCAACCAAGCAACCTGGAAAGGCAAATCAGCGCTACAAAGAAGTCTCGCTTCCCATCGGTCAAAAGGGCCATGCTGAATAAAGTGTCAAAACCAGAAATGCAGGGCAGGCCATGAGGAAACGGGAGCCTTGTTACGATCATGGGCGGGATGTAAATTGCCAACAGCCACTCTGGAGAAGTGTACGATGTGTCCTGAAACATCTAAAAAACTCAGCTTAGAGAGCATAGGGCACTTCCACTCATGGGCGTATAAAGTGGGAAAATTAAAAACCAGCAAGACACAGGCACCCCAAAGTTTAGGGCTGCTCTGTTGACAAGAACCTCCAACTTCGTTACACCTTAAATATCCCAGGAAAGAGAAAAATGGATAAAGAAGTTGTGGTCCTTATGTACAATGGAATATCACTCAGCCATGAAATCAACGTCATAAGGCTAGTAGCAGCATGATGAGTGGATTTAGGTACGACGATTCTAAGTGAAATAAGTCACACAGAAAAAGACACTTATCATAAGATATCACTTATAGAGGGAATGAAAAAACCGCTACCCTTGAACTGAATTACAAAACAGAACAGAGTCACACGTTTAGAAAACACACAATGGCTGCTTAACGGGAAAGGTGAGGTGGGGTGATGAATAAAACAAGGGTTTCAAATTAGCTCAGATACCGTTCCATAAACCCAATATGTACTAGACAAGACCTACTCCTTGCTCAGTGAATTGGACTCAAAACCCCCTATTCACGGCCCAAGAATATATCTGACTAGTAAGAATCTTAAAACCTATGTATTGATATCTCTCTGTAAGTGAGTCAAGTGGGTGTGAAGTGACAGAAACACAGCAGTGAAAAGCAGCTAAACCCCATTATAAAAATCAATTACTTTTAAAAACCTGTGAAAAAAAGACAGTGAAAGAGAGAGAAATTCTTACAAAATTCGTTTAGGGGCAGTTATGCTACCTGGATTGACCATATCTAGACCCACAGCTGATTGAGACATAAGGGTGGACACTCTTGGGGATGAGAGGTTTGGTGAGGTTGGGTGAGGAAACGCAGACCCTTTAAAGTAATACTGCGTGGTACCCATCCCATGGGTCCCAAATCTCCAGGTTCAAGGGCATCTTCCTACATCGAAAACATGCATGAGAAACCCAGAAGATGGTACACCGTGTGATCGCGAAAGGTTTCTAAAACGCACCTCATTTCTCATCTCCTTGTGCTCGGGTTCGCCATTCCAGCTGCTTTACTAGCAATCTCCCTCCTTGGAGAATCAGCACCTTTAACCTCCTGTTCCGTACAGGTTGCAATTTGTCCTGAGGATGAACGGGAAGAGGGGAAAACAATGAGAGACTAGCTCTAGGTGTTGAGACAGGCACAGGTCACTCTATTTTCCCATCAGGAAGAAGAATTAACCACAGGCTCAGCCTGCCGCCCGGGACCAGAATAGAGCCTGAAGCAATCCTGCGCTTTTGCGGCCAGCTCCCAAGAAAGCGAGTTGAAAAATGGAGCTCAGGGGCACTGCAATTCACAAACCTGCAGACTTATAAATGATCACTCTCGTCCACAAATATATTGAGGGAAGGCAACGAAGAGGATTTGAAAGCAAGGCAGAATTGCAGGAAACAGATTTCAGGAGGGAGAGTCAAATCGCCTTTAAAGCACAGGAAAAGCGGCAAAACCTCGACAAGATGCCCTTGGCCAAAAAGGGCGTATGCGTTTTTTCCTGAAAATATTCAGGAAAAAACGCATACGCCCTTTTTGGCCAACCAAGCAACCTGGAAAGGCAAATCAGCGCTACAAAGAAGTCTCGCTTCCCATCGGTCAAAAGGGCCATGCTGAATAAAGTGTCAAAACCAGAAATGCAGGGCAGGCCATGAGGAAACGGGAGCCTTGTTACGATGATGGGTGGGATGTAAATTGCCAACAGCCACTCTGGAGAAGTGTACGATGTGTCCTGAAACATCTAAAAAACTCAGCTTAGAGAGCATAGGGCACTTCCACTCATGGGCATATAAAGTGGGAAAATTAAAAACCAGCAAGACACAGGCACCCCAAAGTTTAGGGCTGCTCTGTTGACAAGAACCTCCAACTTCGTTACACCTTAAATATCCCAGGAAAGAGAAAAATGGATAAAGAAGTTGTGGTCCTTATGTACAATGGAATATCACTCAGCCATGAAATCAACGTCATAAGGCTAGTAGCAGCATGATGAGTGGATTTAGGTACAACGATTCTAAGTGAAATAAGTCACACAGAAAAAGACACTTATCATAAGATATCACTTATAGAGGGAATGAAAAAACCGCTACCCTTGAACTGAATTACAAAACAGAACAGAGTCACACGTTTAGAAAACACACAATGGCTGCTTAACGGGAAAGGTGAGGTGGGGTGATGAATAAAACAAGGGTTTCAAATTAGCTCAGATACCGTTCCATAAACCCAATATGTACTAGACAAGACCTACTCCTTGCTCAGTGAATTGGACTCAAAACCCCCTATTCACGGCCCAAGAATATATCTGACTAGTAAGAATCTTAAAACCTATGTATTGATATCTCTCTGTAAGTGAGTCAAGTGGGTGTGAAGTGACATAAACACAGCAGTGAAAAGCAGCTAAACCCCATTATAAAAATCAATTACTTTTAAAAACCTGTGAAAAAAAGACAGTGAAAGAGAGAGAAATTCTTACAAAATTCGTTTAGGGGCAGTTATGCTACCTGGATTGACCATATCTAGACCCACAGCTGATTGAGACATAAGGGTGGACACTCTTGGGGATGAGAGGTTTGGTGAGGTTGGGTGAGGAAACGCAGACCCTTTAAAGTAATACTGCGTGGTACCCATCCCATGGGTCCCAAATCTCCAGGTTCAAGGGCATCTTCCTACATCGAAAACATGCATGAGAAACCCAGAAGATGGTACACCGTGTGATCGCGAAAGGTTTCTAAAACGCACCTCATTTCTCATGTCCTTGTGCTCGGGTTCACCATTCCAGCCGCATTACTAGCAATCTCCCTCCTTGGAGAATCAGCACCTTTAACCTCCTGTTCCGTACAGGTTGCAATTTGTCCTGAGGATGAACGGGAAGAAGGGGGAACCAATGAGAGACTAGCTCTAGGTGTTGGGACAGGCACAGGTCACTCTATTTTCCCATCAGGAAGAAGAATTAACCCCAGGCTCAGCCTGCCGCCCGGGACCAGAATAGGGCCTGAAGCAATCCTGCGCTTTTGCGGCCAGCTCCCAAGAAAGCGAGTTGAAAAATGGAGCTCAGGGGCACTGCAATTCACAAACCTGCAGACTTATAAATGATCACTCTCGTCCACAAATATATTGAGGGAAGGCAACGAAGAGGATTTGAAAGCAAGGCAGAATTGCAGGAAACAGATTTCAGGAGGGAGAGTCAAATCGCCTTTAAAGCACAGGAAAAGCGGCAAAACCTCGACAAGATGCCCTTGGCCAAAAAGGGCGTATGCGTTTTTTCCTGAATATATTCAGGAAAAAACGCATACGCCCTTTTTGGCCAACCAAGCAACCTGGAAAGGCAAATCAGCGCTACAAAGAAGTCTCGCTTCCCATCGGTCAAAAGGGCCATGCTGAATAAAGTGTCAAAACCAGAAATGCAGGGCAGGCCATGAGGAAACGGGAGCCTTGTTACGATCATGGGCGGGATGTAAATTGCCAACAGCCACTCTGGAGAAGTGTACGATGTGTCCTGAAACATCTAAAAAACTCAGCTTAGAGAGCATAGGGCACTTCCACTCATGGGCGTATAAAGTGGGAAAATTAAAAACCAGCAAGACACAGGCACCCCAAAGTTTAGGGCTGCTCTGTTGACAAGAACCTCCAACTTCGTTACACCTTAAATATCCCAGGAAAGAGAAAAATGGATAAAGAAGTTGTGGTCCTTATGTACAATGGAATATCACTCAGCCATGAAATCAACGTCATAAGGCTAGTAGCAGCATGATGAGTGGATTTAGGTACGACGATTCTAAGTGAAATAAGTCACACAGAAAAAGACACTTATCATAAGATATCACTTATAGAGGGAATGAAAAAACCGCTACCCTTGAACTGAATTACAAAACAGAACAGAGTCACACGTTTAGAAAACACACAATGGCTGCTTAACGGGAAAGGTGAGGTGGGGTGATGAATAAAACAAGGGTTTCAAATTAGCTCAGATACCGTTCCATAAACCCAATATGTACTAGACAAGACCTACTCCTTGCTCAGTGAATTGGACTCAAAACCCCCTATTCACGGCCCAAGAATATATCTGACTAGTAAGAATCTTAAAACCTATGTATTGATATCTCTCTGTAAGTGAGTCAAGTGGGTGTGAAGTGACAGAAACACAGCAGTGAAAAGCAGCTAAACCCCATTATAAAAATCAATTACTTTTAAAAACCTGTGAAAAAAAGACAGTGAAAGAGAGAGAAATTCTTACAAAATTCGTTTAGGGGCAGTTATGCTACCTGGATTGACCATATCTAGACCCACAGCTGATTGAGACATAAGGGTGGACACTCTTGGGGATGAGAGGTTTGGTGAGGTTGGGTGAGGAAACGCAGACCCTTTAAAGTAATACTGCGTGGTACCCATCCCATGGGTCCCAAATCTCCAGGTTCAAGGGCATCTTCCTACATCGAAAACATGCATGAGAAACCCAGAAGATGGTACACCGTGTGATCGCGAAAGGTTTCTAAAACGCACCTCATTTCTCATCTCCTTGTGCTCGGGTTCGCCACTCCAGCTGCTTTACTAGCAATCTCCCTCCTTGGAGAATCAGCACCTTTAACCTTCTGTTCCGTACAGGTTGCAATTTGTCCTGAGGATGAACGGGAAGAGGGGAAAACAATGAGAGACTAGCTCTAGGTGTTGAGACAGGCACAGGTCACTCTATTTTCCCATCAGGAAGAAGAATTAACCACAGGCTCAGCCTGCCGCCCGGGACCAGAATAGGGCCTGAAGCAATCCTGCGCTTTTGCGGCCAGCTCCCAAGAAAGCGAGTTGAAAAATGGAGCTCAGGCGCACTGCAATTCACAAACCTGCAGACTTATAAATGATCACTCTCGTCCACAAATATATTGAGGGAAGGCAACGAAGAGGATTTGAAAGCAAGGCAGAATTGCAGGAAACAGATTTCAGGAGAGAGAGTCAAATCGCCTTTAAAGCACAGGAAAAGCGGCAAAACCTCGACAAGATGCCCTTGGCCAAAAAGGGCGTATGCGTTTTTTCCTGAATATATTCAGGAAAAAACGCATACGCCCTTTTTGGCCAACCAAGCAACCTGGAAAGGCAAATCAGCGCTACAAAGAAGTCTCGCTTCCCATCGGTCAAAAGGGCCATGCTGAATAAAGTGTCAAAACCAGAAATGCAGGGCAGGCCATGAGGAAACGGGAGCCTTGTTACGATGATGGGAGGGATGTAAATTGCCAACAGCCACTCTGGAGAAGTGTACGATGTGTCCTGAAACATCTAAAAAACTCAGCTTAGAGAGCATAGGGCACTTCCACTCATGGGCATATAAAGTGGGAAAATTAAAAACCAGCAAGACACAGGCACCCCAAAGTTTAGGGCTGCTCTGTTGACAAGAACCTCCAACTTCGTTACACCTTAAATATCCCAGGAAAGAGAAAAATGGATAAAGAAGTTGTGGTCCTTATGTACAATGGAATATCACTCAGCCATGAAATCAACGTCATAAGGCTAGTAGCAGCATGATGAGTGGATTTAGGTACGACGATTCTAAGTGAAATAAGTCACACAGAAAAAGACACTTATCATAAGATATCACTTATAGAGGGAATGAAAAAACCGCTACCCTTGAACTGAATTACAAAACAGAACAGAGTCACACGTTTAGAAAACACACAATGGCTGCTTAACGGGAAAGGTGAGGTGGGGTGATGAATAAAACAAGGGTTTCAAATTAGCTCAGATACCGTTCCATAAACCCAATATGTACTAGACAAGACCTACTCCTTGCTCAGTGAATTGGACTCAAAACCCCCTATTCACGGCCCAAGAATATATCTGACTAGTAAGAATCTTAAAACCTATGTATTGATATCTCTCTGTAAGTGAGTCAAGTGGGTGTGAAGTGACATAAACACAGCAGTGAAAAGCAGCTAAACCCCATTATAAAAATCAATTACTTTTAAAAACCTGTGAAAAAAAGACAGTGAAAGAGAGAGAAATTCTTACAAAATTCGTTTAGGGGCAGTTATGCTACCTGGATTGACCATATCTAGACCCACAGCTGATTGAGACATAAGGGTGGACACTCTTGGGGATGAGAGGTTTGGTGAGGTTGGGTGAGGAAACGCAGACCCTTTAAAGTAATACTGCGTGGTACCCATCCCATGGGTCCCAAATCTCCAGGTTCAAGGGCATCTTCCTACATCGAAAACATGCATGAGAAACCCAGAAGATGGTACACCGTGTGATCGCGAAAGGTTTCTAAAACGCACCTCATTTCTCATCTCCTTGTGCTCGGGTTCGCCATTCCAGCTGCTTTACTAGCAATCTCCCTCCTTGGAGAATCAGCACCTTTAACCTCCTGTTCCGTACAGGTTGCAATTTGTCCTGAGGATGAACGGGAAGAGGGGAAAACAATGAGAGACTAGCTCTAGGTTTTGAGACAGGCACAGGTCACTCTATTTTCCCATCAGGAAGAAGAATTAACCACAGGCTCAGCCTGCCGCCCGGGACCAGAATAGGGCCTGAAGCAATCCTGCGCTTTTGCGGCCAGCTCCCAAGAAAGCGAGTTGAAAAATGGAGCTCAGGGGCACTGCAATTCACAAACCTGCAGACTTATAAATGATCACTCTCGTCCACAAATATATTGAGGGAAGGGAACGAAGAGGATTTGAAAGCAAGGCAGAATTGCAGGAAACAGATTTCAGGAGGGAGATTCGAATCGCCTTTAAAGCACAAGAAAAGCGGCAAAACCTCGACAAGATGCCCTTGGCCAAAAACGGCGTATGCGTTTTTTCCTGAATATATTCAGGAAAAAACGCATACGCCCTTTTTGGCCAAGCAAGCAACCTGGAAAGGCAAATCAGCGCTACAAAGAAGTCTCGCTTCCCATCGGTCAAAAGGGCCAAGCTGAATAAAGTGTCAAAACCAGAAATGCAGGGCAGGCCATGGAGAAACGGGAGCCTTGCTACGCTGATGGGCGGGATGTAAATTGCCAACAGCCACTCTGGAGAAGTGTACGGTGTGTCCTGAAACATCTAAAAAACTCAGCTTAGAGAGCATAGGGCACTTCCACTCATGGGCGTATAAATTGGGAAAACTAAAAATCAGCAAGACACAGGCACCCCAACGTTTAGGGCTGCTCTGTTGACAAGAACCTCCACTTCGTTACACCTTAAATATCTCAGGAAAGAGAAAGATGGATAAATAAGTTGTGGTCCTTATGTACAATGGAATATCACTCAGCCATGAAATCAACGTCATAAGGCTTGTAGCAGCATGATGAGAGGATTTAGGTACGACGATTCTAAGTGAAATAAGTCACAGAGAAAAAGACACTTATCATAAGATATCACTTATAGAGGGAATGTAAAAACCGCTACCCTTGAACTGAATTACAAAACAGAACAGAGTCACACGTTTAGAAAACACACTATGGCTGCTTAACGGGAAAGGTGAGGTGGGGTGATGCATAAAACAAGGGTTTCAAATTGGCTCAGATACCGTTCAATAAACCCAATATGTAATAGACAAGACCTACTCCTTGCTCAGTGAATTGGACTCGACACCCCCTATTCACGGCCCAAGAATATATCTGACTAGTAAGAATCTTAAAACCTATGTATTGATATCTCTCTGTAAGTGAGTCAACTGGGTGTAAAGTGACATAAACACAGCAGTGAAAAGCAGCTAAACCCCATTATAAAAATCAATTACTTTTAAAAACCTGTGAAACAAAGACAGTGAAAGAGAGAGAAATTCTTACAAAATTCGTTCAGGGGCTGTGATGCCACCTGGATTGACCATGTATAGACCCACAGCTGATTGAGACATAAGGGTGGACACTCTTGGGGCTGAGAGGTTTGGTGAGGTTGGGTGAGCAAACGCAGACCCTTTAAAGTAATACTGCGTGTTACCAATCCCATGGGTCCCAAATCTCCAGGTTCAAGGCCATCTTCCTACATCGAAAACATGCATGAGGAACCCAGAAGATGGTACACCGTGTGATCGGGAAAGGTTTCTAAAACACACCTCATTTCTCATCTCCTTGTGCCTTTAAAGCACAGGAAAAGCGGCAAAACCTCGACAATGATGCCCTTGGCCAAAAAGGGCGTATGCGTTCTTTCCTGAATATATTCAGGAAAAAACGCATACGCCCTTTTTGGCCAACCAAGCAACCTGGAAAGGCAAATCAGCGCTACAAAGAAGTCTCGCTTCCCATCGGTCAAAAGGGCCATGCTGAATAAAGTGTCAAAACCAGAAATGCAGGGCAGGCCATGAGGAAACGGGAGCCTTGTTACGGTGATGGGAGGGATGTAAATTGCCAACAGCCACTCTGGAGAAGTGTACGATGTGTCCTGAAACATCTAAAAAACTCAGCTTAGAGAGCATAGGGCACTTCCACTCATGGGCATATAAAGTGGGAAAATTAAAAACCAGCAAGACACAGGCACCCCAAAGTTTAGGGCTGCTCTGTTGACAAGAACCTCCAACTTCGTTACACCTTAAATATCCCAGGAAAGAGAAAAATGGATAAAGAAGTTGTGGTCCTTATGTACAATGGAATATCACTCAGCCATGAAATCAACGTCATAAGGCTAGTAGCAGCATGATGAGTGGATTTAGGTACAACGATTCTAAGTGAAATAAGTCACACAGAAAAAGACACTTATCATAAGATATCACTTATAGAGGGAATGAAAAAACCGCTACCCTTGAACTGAATTACAAAACAGAACAGAGTCACACGTTTAGAAAACACACAATGGCTGCTTAACGGGAAAGGTGAGGTGGGGTGATGAATAAAACAAGGGTTTCAAATTAGCTCAGATACCGTTCCATAAACCCAATATGTACTAGACAAGACCTACTCCTTGCTCAGTGAATTGGACTCAAAACCCCCTATTCACGGCCCAAGAATATATCTGACTAGTAAGAATCTTAAAACCTATGTATTGATATCTCTCTGTAAGTGAGTCAAGTGGGTGTGAAGTGACATAAACACAGCAGTGAAAAGCAGCTAATCCCCATTATAAAAATCAATTACTTTTAAAAACCTGTGAAAAAAAGACAGTGAAAGAGAGAGAAATTCTTACAAAATTCGTTTAGGGGCAGTTATGCTACCTGGATTGACCATATCTAGACCCACAGCTGATTGAGACATAAGGGTGGACACTCTTGGGGATGAGAGGTTTGGTGAGGTTGGGTGAGGAAACGCAGACCCTTTAAAGTAATACTGCGTGGTACCCATCCCATGGGTCCCAAATCTCCAGGTTCAAGGGCATCTTCCTACATCGAAAACATGCATGAGAAACCCAGAAGATGGTACACCGTGTGATCGTGAAAGGTTTCTAAAACGCACCTCATTTCTCATCTCCTTGTGCTCGGGTTCGCCATTCCAGCTGCTTTACTAGCAATCTCCCTCCTTGGAGAATCAGCACCTTTAACCTCCTGTTCCGTACAGGTTGCAATTTGTCCTGAGGATGAACGGGAAGAGGGGAAAACAATGAGAGACTAGCTCTAGGTGTTGAGACAGGCACAGGTCACTCTATTTTCCCATCAGGAAGAAGAATTAAGCACAGGCTCAGCCTGCCGCCCGGGACCAGAATAGAGCCTGAAGCAATCCTGCGCTTTTGCGGCCAGCTCCCAAGAAAGCGAGTTGAAAAATGGAGCTCAGGGGCACTGCAATTCACAAACCTGCAGACTTATAAATGATCACTCTCGTCCACAAATATATTGAGGGAAGGCAACGAAGAGGATTTGAAAGCAAGGCAGAATTGCAGGAAACAGATTTCAGGAGGGAGAGTCAAATCGCCTTTAAAGCACAGGAAAAGCGGCAAAACCTCGACAAGATGCCCTTGGCCAAAAAGGGCGTATGCGTTTTTTCCTGAATATATTCAGGAAAAAACGCATACGCCCTTTTTGGCCAACCAAGCAACCTGGAAAGGCAAATCAGCGCTACAAAGAAGTCTCGCTTCCCATCGGTCAAAAGGGCCATGCTGAATAAAGTGTCAAAACCAGAAATGCAGGGCAGGCCATGAGGAAACGGGAGCCTTGTTACGATGATGGGCGGGATGTAAATTGCCAACAGCCACTCTGGAGAAGTGTACGATGTGTCCTGAAACATCTAAAAAACTCAGCTTAGAGAGCATAGGGCACTTCCACTCATGGGCGTATAAAGTGGGAAAATTAAAAACCAGCAAGACACAGGCACCCCAAAGATTAGGGCTGCTCTGTTGACAAGAACCTCCAACTTCGTTACACCTTAAATATCCCAGGAAAGAGAAAAATGGATAAAGAAGTTGTGGTCCTTATGTACAATGGAATATCACTCAGCCATGAAATCAACGTCATAAGGCTAGTAGCAGCATGATGAGTGGTTTTAGGTACGACGATTCTAAGTGAAATAAGTCACACAGAAAAAGACACTTATCATAAGATATCACTTATAGAGGGAATGAAAAAACCGCTACCCTTGAACTGAATTACAAAACAGAACAGAGTCACACGTTTAGAAAACACACAATGGCTGCTTAACGGGAAAGGTGACGTGGGGTGATGAATAAAACAAGGGTTTCAAATTAGCTCAGATACCGTTCCATAAACCCAATATGTACTAGACAAGACCTACTCCTTGCTCAGTGAATTGGACTCAAAACCCCCTATTCACGGCCCAAGAATATATCTGACTAGTAAGAATCTTAAAACCTATGTATTGATATCTCTCTGTAAGTGAGTCAAGTGGGTGTGAAGTGATATAAACACAGCAGTGAAAAGCAGCTAAACCCCATTATAAAAATCAATTACTTTTAAAAACCTGTGAAAAAAAGACAGTGAAAGAGAGAGAAATTCTTACAAAATTCGTTTAGGGGCAGTTATGCTACCTGGATTGACCATATCTAGACCCACAGCTGATTGAGACATAAGGGTGGACACTCTTGGGGATGAGAGGTTTGGTGAGGTTGGGTGAGGAAACGCAGACTCTTTAAAGTAATACTGCGTGGTACCCATCCCATGGGTTCCAAATCTCCAGGTTCAAGGGCATCTTCCTACATCGAAAACATGCATGAGAAACCCAGAAGATGGTACACCGTGTGATCGCGAAAGGTTTCTAAAACGCACCTCATTTCTCATCTCCTTGTGCTCGGGTTCGCCATTCCAGCTGCTTTACTAGCAATCTCCCTCCTTGGAGAATCAGCACCTTTAACCTCCTGTTCCGTACAGGTTGCAGTTTGTCCTGAGGATGAACGGGAAGAGGGGAAAACTATGAGAGACTAGCTCTAGGTGTTGGGACAGGCACAGGTCACTCTATTTTCCCATCAGGAAGAAGAATTAACCCCAGGCTCAGCCTGCCGCCCGGGACCAGAATAGGGCCTGAAGCAATCCTGCGCTTTTGCGGCCATCTCCCAAGAAAGCGAGTTGAAAAATGGAGCTCAGGGGCACTGCAATTCACAAACCTGCAGACTTATAAATGATCACTCTCGTCCACAAATATATTGAGGGAAGGCAACGAAGAGGATTTGAAAGCAAGGCAGAATTGCAGGAAACAGATTTCAGGAGGGAGAGTCAAATCGCCTTTAAAGCACAGGAAAAGCGGCAAAACCTCGACAAGATGCCCTTGGCCAAAAAGGGCGTATGCGTTTTTTCCTGAATATATTCAGGAAAAAACGCATACGCCCTTTTTGGCCAACCAAGCAACCTGGAAAGGCAAATCAGCGCTACAAAGAAGTCTCGCTTCCCATCGGTCAAAAGGGCCATGCTGAATAAAGTGTCAAAACCAGAAATGCAGGGCAGGCCATGAGGAAACGGGAGCCTTGTTACGATCATGGGCGGGATGTAAATTGCCAACAGCCACTCTGGAGAAGTGTACGATGTGTCCTGAAACATCTAAAAAACTCAGCTTAGAGAGCATAGGGCACTTCCACTCATGGGCGTATAAAGTGGGAAAATTAAAAACCAGCAAGACACAGGCACCTCAAAGTTTAGGGCTGCTCTGTTGACAAGAACCTCCAACTTCGTTACACCTTAAATATCCCAGGAAAGAGAAAAATGGATAAAGAAGTTGTGGTCCTTATGTACAATGGAATATCACTCAGCCATGAAATCAACGTCATAAGGCTAGTAGCAGCATGATGAGTGGATTTAGGTACGACGATTCTAAGTGAAATAAGTCACACAGAAAAAGACACTTATCATAAGATATCACTTATAGAGGGAATGAAAAAACCGCTACCCTTGAACTGAATTACAAAACAGAACAGAGTCACACGTTTAGAAAACACACAATGGCTGCTTAACGGGAAAGGTGAGGTGGGGTGATGAATAAAACAAGGGTTTCAAATTAGCTCAGATACCGTTCCATAAACCCAATATGTACTAGACAAGACCTACTCCTTGCTCAGTGAATTGGACTCAAAACCCCCTATTCACGGCCCAAGAATATATCTGACTAGTAAGAATCTTAAAACCTATGTATTGATATCTCTCTGTAAGTGAGTCAAGTGGGTGTGAAGTGACAGAAACACAGCAGTGAAAAGCAGCTAAACCCCATTATAAAAATCAATTACTTTTAAAAACCTGTGAAAAAAAGACAGTGAAAGAGAGAGAAATTCTTACAAAATTCGTTTAGGGGCAGTTATGCTACCTGGATTGACCATATCTAGACCCACAGCTGATTGAGACATAAGGGTGGACACTCTTGGGGATGAGAGGTTTGGTGAGGTTGGGTGAGGAAACGCAGACCCTTTAAAGTAATACTGCGTGGTACCCATCCCATGGGTCCCAAATCTCCAGGTTCAAGGGCATCTTCCTACATCGAAAACATGCATGAGAAACCCAGAAGATGGTACACCGTGTGATCGCGAAAGGTTTCTAAAACGCACCTCATTTCTCATCTCCTTGTGCTCGGGTTCGCCATTCCAGCTGCTTTACTAGCAATCTCCCTCCTTGGAGAATCAGCACCTTTAACCTCCTGTTCCGTACAGGTTGCAATTTGTCCTGAGGATGAACGGGAAGAGGGGAAAACAATGAGAGACTAGCTCTAGGTGTTGAGACAGGCACAGGTCACTCTATTTTCCCATCAGGAAGAAGAATTAACCACAGGCTCAGCCTGCCGCCCGGGACCAGAATAGAGCCTGAAGCAATCCTGCGCTTTTGCGGCCAGCTCCCAAGAAAGCGAGTTGAAAAATGGAGCTCAGGGGCACTGCAATTCACAAACCTGCAGACTTATAAATGATCACTCTCGTCCACAAATATATTGAGGGAAGGCAACGAAGAGGATTTGAAAGCAAGGCAGAATTGCAGGAAACAGATTTCAGGAGGGAGAGTCAAATCGCCTTTAAAGCACAGGAAAAGCGGCAAAACCTCGACAAGATGCCCTTGGCCAAAAAGGGCGTATGCGTTTTTTCCTGAAAATATTCAGGAAAAAACGCATACGCCCTTTTTGGCCAACCAAGCAACCTGGAAAGGCAAATCAGCGCTACAAAGAAGTCTCGCTTCCCATCGGTCAAAAGGGCCATGCTGAATAAAGTGTCAAAACCAGAAATGCAGGGCAGGCCATGAGGAAACGGGAGCCTTGTTACGATGATGGGTGGGATGTAAATTGCCAACAGCCACTCTGGAGAAGTGTACGATGTGTCCTGAAACATCTAAAAAACTCAGCTTAGAGAGCATAGGGCACTTCCACTCATGGGCATATAAAGTGGGAAAATTAAAAACCAGCAAGACACAGGCACCCCAAAGTTTAGGGCTGCTCTGTTGACAAGAACCTCCAACTTCGTTACACCTTAAATATCCCAGGAAAGAGAAAAATGAATAAAGAAGTTGTGGTCCTTATGTACAATGGAATATCACTCAGCCATGAAATCAACGTCATAAGGCTAGTAGCAGCATGATGAGTGGATTTAGGTACAACGATTCTAAGTGAAATAAGTCACACAGAAAAAGACACTTATCATAAGATATCACTTATAGAGGGAATGAAAAAACCGCTACCCTTGAACTGAATTACAAAACAGAACAGAGTCACACGTTTAGAAAACACACAATGGCTGCTTAACGGGAAAGGTGAGGTGGGGTGATGAATAAAACAAGGGTTTCAAATTAGCTCAGATACCGTTCCATAAACCCAATATGTACTAGACAAGACCTACTCCTTGCTCAGTGAATTGGACTCAAAACCCCCTATTCACGGCCCAAGAATATATCTGACTAGTAAGAATCTTAAAACCTATGTATTGATATCTCTCTGTAAGTGAGTCAAGTGGGTGTGAAGTGACATAAACACAGCAGTGAAAAGCAGCTAAACCCCATTATAAAAATCAATTACTTTTAAAAACCTGTGAAAAAAAGACAGTGAAAGAGAGAGAAATTCTTACAAAATTCGTTTAGGGGCAGTTATGCTACCTGGATTGACCATATCTAGACCCACAGCTGATTGAGACATAAGGGTGGACACTCTTGGGGATGAGAGGTTTGGTGAGGTTGGGTGAGGAAACGCAGACCCTTTAAAGTAATACTGCGTGGTACCCATCCCATGGGTCCCAAATCTCCAGGTTCAAGGGCATCTTCCTACATCGAAAACATGCATGAGAAACCCAGAAGATGGTACACCGTGTGATCGCGAAAGGTTTCTAAAACGCACCTCATTTCTCATGTCCTTGTGCTCGGGTTCACCATTCCAGCCGCATTACTAGCAATCTCCCTCCTTGGAGAATCAGCACCTTTAACCTCCTGTTCCGTACAGGTTGCAATTTGTCCTGAGGATGAACGGGAAGAAGGGGGAACCAATGAGAGACTAGCTCTAGGTGTTGGGACAGGCACAGGTCACTCTATTTTCCCATCAGGAAGAAGAATTAACCCCAGGCTCAGCCTGCCGCCCGGGACCAGAATAGGGCCTGAAGCAATCCTGCGCTTTTGCGGCCAGCTCCCAAGAAAGCGAGTTGAAAAATGGAGCTCAGGGGCACTGCAATTCACAAACCTGCAGACTTATAAATGATCACTCTCGTCCACAAATATATTGAGGGAAGGCAACGAAGAGGATTTGAAAGCAAGGCAGAATTGCAGGAAACAGATTTCAGGAGGGAGAGTCAAATCGCCTTTAAAGCACAGGAAAAGCGGCAAAACCTCGACAAGATGCCCTTGGCCAAAAAGGGCGTATGCGTTTTTTCCTGAATATATTCAGGAAAAAACGCATACGCCCTTTTTGGCCAACCAAGCAACCTGGAAAGGCAAATCAGCGCTACAAAGAAGTCTCGCTTCCCATCGGTCAAAAGGGCCATGCTGAATAAAGTGTCAAAACCAGAAATGCAGGGCAGGCCATGAGGAAACGGGAGCCTTGTTACGATCATGGGCGGGATGTAAATTGCCAACAGCCACTCTGGAGAAGTGTACGATGTGTCCTGAAACATCTAAAAAACTCAGCTTAGAGAGCATAGGGCACTTCCACTCATGGGCGTATAAAGTGGGAAAATTAAAAACCAGCAAGACACAGGCACCCCAAAGTTTAGGGCTGCTCTGTTGACAAGAACCTCCAACTTCGTTACACCTTAAATATCCCAGGAAAGAGAAAAATGGATAAAGAAGTTGTGGTCCTTATGTACAATGGAATATCACTCAGCCATGAAATCAACGTCATAAGGCTAGTAGCAGCATGATGAGTGGATTTAGGTACGACGATTCTAAGTGAAATAAGTCACACAGAAAAAGACACTTATCATAAGATATCACTTATAGAGGGAATGAAAAAACCGCTACCCTTGAACTGAATTACAAAACAGAACAGAGTCACACGTTTAGAAAACACACAATGGCTGCTTAACGGGAAAGGTGAGGTGGGGTGATGAATAAAACAAGGGTTTCAAATTAGCTCAGATACCGTTCCATAAACCCAATATGTACTAGACAAGACCTACTCCTTGCTCAGTGAATTGGACTCAAAACCTCCTATTCACGGCCCAAGAATATATCTGACTAGTAAGAATCTTAAAACCTATGTATTGATATCTCTCTGTAAGTGAGTCAAGTGGGTGTGAAGTGACATAAACACAGCAGTGAAAAGCAGCTAAACCCCATTATAAAAATCAATTACTTTTAAAAACCTGTGAAAAAAAGACAGTGAAAGAGAGAGAAATTCTTACAAAATTCCTTTAGGGGCAGTTATGCTACCTGGATTGACCATATCTAGACCCACAGCTGATTGAGACATAAGGGTGGACACTCTTGGGGATGAGAGGTTTGGTGAGGTTGGGTGAGTAAACGCAGACCCTTTAAAGTAATACTGCATGGTACCCATCCCATGGGTCCCAAATCTCCAGGTTCAAGGGCATCTTCCTACATCGAAAACATGCATGAGAAACCCAGAAGATGGTACACCGTGTGATCGCGAAAGGTTTCTAAAACGCACCTCATTTCTCATCTCCTTGTGCTCGGGTTCGCCATTCCAGCTGCTTTACTAGCAATCTCCCTCCTTGGAGAATCAGCATCTTTAACCTCCTGTTCCGTACAGGTTGCAATTTGTCCTGAGGATGAACGGGAAGAGGGGAAAACAATGAGAGACTAGCTCTAGGTGTTGAGACAGGCACAGGTCACTCTATTTTCCCATCAGGAAGAAGAATTAACCACAGGCTCAGCCTGCCGCCCGGGACCAGAATAGGGCCTGAAGCAATCCTGCGCTTTTGCGGCCAGCTCCCAAGAAAGCGAGTTGAAAAATGGAGCTCAGGCGCACTGCAATTCACAAACCTGCAGACTTATAAATGATCACTCTCGTCCACAAATATATTGAGGGAAGGCAACGAAGAGGATTTGAAAGCAAGGCAGAATTGCAGGAAACAGATTTCAGGAGGGAGAGTCAAATCGCCTTTAAAGCA